>NC_088710.1:18589876-18869413 GCF_963576615.1 Watersipora subatra
ATTGATGCATAGTCTAAATTGTCTGCAGTATTTCATATTTTTTTACCTACTGTAGCCGCTACAATAACAACCTTTAAAAGGCTGTTTGCATGACAGGGTCTTTCTCCCATAATTGTTGGAGACAAAAGCCCTCAATTCACATCTGATGATTTCAAGTAGTTGTGTTTCAGTAATGGGATTAAAAACAACCTCAACACCATATTGCCCAAAGAGTAATGGTTAGGTTCGTGTTAAGTTTAAGTTATCATAGTAAGTAAACAGTAGTTTAGGTGAACAGTGATTGGATAGATTCCGTTCCAAATATTTTGCATCAGTAAATAAATGCTTATGTCAGTACTTGGAAAACACCCTACTACTATAGGGCTACTATAATGGATATAGCAGTACCCAATGAATACAATATAGCCAGCAAAAAAAATGTAGAAAAATATCTCCCTCTTGGAGAAGAGATTGAAAAATGTTGTGATGTAAGAACAACTGTAATTCCAGTAGTCATTGGGGCACTGGGCGCAATAACACCGTCGCATAAAGTTTGGCTTGCCTAGATACCAACAGCAATCCACTCAGGTGAGTTGCAGAGAAGTGCGCTATTGAAAACAGCTAAGATCTCGAGGTGAGTGCTCAAGCTCTGAGGTCTCTGGTAGGAGACCCAAGTTAGAGCAGAAATTACCACCCATACGGGTTAATCGGTATGAGGAAACAATTTATATATTTATATATAAATATATATCTAGCTTGTCAGGGTTAGGGTTAAACTCTCTTGCATCAGTCATGTGGGCTATGCTGGCTACACTCTGGTGACAGTTATCAGTGACATGTACTGCAGATATTGCTTGTTGTTGCGAACGTTTCATTAAACCAAGAACCATGTTAGCAATTAAACCGACTAAGGAGAATTTGCCTCGCTCAAGTGAAACCCATGGTAGCCTGGCTAGTCTTTATAACCGGTGCAAGAATATTGTAGAAATATTTTTGTTGCACAGTTGTAAAATAGTAGTTTGTGTTGTCATTATCAACTTACAGCTACTTGCATTACCATATTCTGCACTAATTAAAGATTCTTACATGTAAATACTAAACTCAAACAAGTATAAAAATACTGCAAGTTCATAACATTGATTAAGATGCAGACAAAAATAGTTCTAATTTATTTATTTGCTGAAACACAGCATCTGTAATGTTTCATAAACACTTCCAATTCAGGCTAGCTACAAGTCAGATATGTTTGCCTACCTATTATAATTATAACTACCTATATAATTCTGTGTGAGGTGGTTTGCCATATAATGAGCTAACACTGAATAAGTTTGCCAAATGCCTTGTTCTCTTTAAAGGTTTACTTGCAACACAATTTACATTACAGTTATTTAGTATCAAAAGACTCACCATGTCTTAATCTGCTGTGTTGTAGGTGCAAAATATGTAGAAATGTGGTTACAAGCTCTTAAAAGCTCAAAACGAACAGTTAATCATTGCCATCGCGTAACCGCCATAGATTGGAATCAATTTATTTTTCCGACGTGGTCAATCCATTTGTTTATTGTTTTGACACGTGATGTTATCACCTGAAAATAAAGGCCAATAAAAAGCTCAATATAAAATGTCTCGTAGCACTAATGTATGATAATTATTTCTACCAAAAAGCCTGTATCAAATATAGATGCTTGCTACTTTACAGTATCGTTTAATCATCTTGATTAAAGCATTGATGTTTAGAAAATCTGTACTGCGTAGTCATTGTTCTGTAGTCATCCAAACTTATAATTAATTATTGTAATAATCTCATAAGACCCGTTAAAAAATATCATCATCATTTCTTTTACTTAGACTGCGTTAGACATCAGTTAGAATACGAAAGTAGTCAAATGTGTTGGCAAATGAAATTGAAAATGAAAAAATTGAAATCGGCAAGAATGAAACGATTTCTGTACTCCTATGTTAATTGCCGAAACCTTCGGTAATTCGACCATGCTATAGACTGGTGAGAAGTGCACGCTTTTTTTTGTGAAATGCGCAAGAGTTTATCGTTCTATTCTCTGTCCCTCGACGTTTCAATTTTTGGTCTTAACTCTTATTAAACCAAGCTTTTCAATTCCAAAATTTATGCTGCGTCTTATACTAGGGTGCGTCCTATAATTGAGTATATACGGTATGTATAATATAAACAATGGTATTCAGATTATTGCACAAATTTTTGCGATCGGAGGTTAGATTTTCATCGTCTTTAGTGGTGACGAATTCACATCATTTCTATAGAGCTCTTTTTCAGCACATGTGCTTTAAAAATATTTTAAAACACATATATTTTAACATTTGCAAAACACAAATATTTTATCAATTTTTAAACATCACTTTAAAATGATAAAACGTAGGGGAAAATGTTCTTTCAAAGTTGGAATTATTTTTTAAAATGGTGAACGATTTGTTTTCAGACAAATTAATTATCACAATTCTGGACCTAGTGGTTGCGTTAAACATTTTTTAAAGATAGTTGGCTGAAGAGAAAAAAAAGGCTGCGTACAAACAGCTGGCAGATGACAAAATTTGCTGTTGTAAACTTGAAGGGACACCTATCCCTTCAAGACGATTTGTGACGATTTTCGTCCTCATAAATCTGTCTATTTATTTATAATCCGATCAGATGGGTTAGCTTTAGGAATTTGCGGTAACCTTTCAAAGGCTTGGTGACATATTTAAATAGGTTTATATGCGTTTTGTATCATCATTATACTTAAACGACTTTACTGAAAAGTGGTTAAATTTGTTGATAGGATTTTGTTGCAAGGGTTTGGTAACGGCCGTTAATGGATAATTTTTCGGGAGTTGTGTGCACATGTGCATTTATCAATAGTCTCCCAATCAATCGCTTCACTCTTGTTTGGTCGTAGAGCAACTCTTTCTAGCATTGACAAGTTTTTTTAAACCCAAATGGAAGGACCGACGAGGCATTTGTTATGGTAAAGATATGAACTAGCTTAAGTTACTCAAATTCATTGGGTAAAGAAACTTGACTACTGGCAACTGCACCAAACGTCACTAATTACTTTTATATTACCTGTACAATGTCCTGCATTTGGCCAGTATATAACGTATAATAGTAGCATCATAGAAATTGTCTCTCTAAATTTGATAAAAAATTACTATTTTCAAATCTTATAATTTTTAGGTGATCAACAGATCGTTTTTTGATATATTAAGTACACACACAAGTGCATCATATAGCTTGTTCCTCCTGCTAATCACTGCTTCTTCTATATGCATTGGTTATATTTTACTGGCATGTGTTACTCATTATAGCGCATGATAAGGAAATGATATGAGCAGGCACAGCTTCACAATATGGATCAGATACTAGAAATATAGTTAAGAAAAGTTTGAAGTGGTTCTTTTATGTCTAGAATCACTGATGTTTTTAGCTTGCTTTTAGTTTTTAGCTTGCTAAGATGCTGTAGCCTTACTTGTACAATACGGTAAGTTGATAGGTAATCACACTGTCTCTATTAAAAATTGGAGTTTATCTATGCTAGTGTGTAGCTTATAAACATATCACAGGATTTGATATTTTCATAGAGTCTCTAAATGCTGGATAAACCATAATGTGCGTATAGTTTTGTCCAGTTTGGTTACGTTTACATGCTTCTGCTACTACTAGCAAATAAAAAATATTTACGCAGAACATATCATAGGAATATGGTCCCTAAGCATGTTTATCATGGTTGATGTGGCACCAATGTTATCAAAGTGAGTCATCTTGATTCCAGGCGTAATTTGGAATGTGCCACTGACTTGTTATTTGAACTTGTTTACATACATGCATGACTGTAACGTAAACATTTTAGCCTAAATGCAACTACAGGCTAACCGCTACAACCAGTTGTAAGGATTCACAGTGAATAGTTTTTCTTGGCTGTTCCCTATTATCTCACACTACTCATATATACTTATTTAGACTCCCTGGTAAGTGTTTTTTCTGTTTAACTTGTGGTCAATTGACTTTCTATCCTTTAGACTTCTGTAATAGTGTATATATGTTAAAGATCATTTGCACTCTGTATATGCATTGTAGCGCCATTACATAGACGTTATAAAACACAATGAAATTTAAATTTTGTTCAATGCATCCCTCTAATTTTTCTGATGTTGCTTCTAATGTAAAATATAGCTTTTGCATGGCATATTTGGTAGCAAGTAAAAACTGTGTATGTGTTACATAATTACTAGTATTAAGCACTAGCATTTTCTAAATGTTTATACATTTTAATCAAACAGTCTGTAGCAGGTGTACATTCTCAATACACATTGCTATACCGCTTGCACGACAACCATGGTTAAAGGCATTCGTTGAAGATGATTGGCTTTAATGTTTTCGAAGACCCATTTTCAGGATTCTAATCTGATATTTTTACATTTGTGTGATAATTAAAAATCTAAATTTTTCTATTGAGTCAGGCATTACTTGAAGTGAGTGGGCTATGAAATAAGCAGTAGATATCACACGGAGCTCTTACAGCCTGTTCTTACAACTCTTCTTTCACACTTCTAGTGCACTATCCACTGACCTATGGATCAGTTGTAGTTCAGCAGTTGATGTACTGACATATAATCAGTATGTCAGTGGTTCCTTACACAGAAGGACCAGCGTTGGTCTTATGAAGAGTATTCAACCACAATTTCTCCTGTAGCAGTAATGAAACATAATACAATGTCTAGAACTTATATATATCATAGGCGTACCAGTCAAATGGATAAAAGGACAAATAAATAAATTAACTGCAAAACGGCGACAAGTGTGATAAAATGTTTATAGAAAGAATGTACATCCATTTCAATATGGTTGGATCATAAAACACAATTTTTTGCCATGGCTATGTTAACAATCTTTAATTTCCATCAAACGCAAAAAAAATTACTATATCCTCATAGCTTGAGATTTACAGAAAAGAAGAAAGGATTATTTAACGTGCTTATCAGTGGCTGGTGTTTTTTTATTTTATCTAAATTATGCTAAACTTCCTTTGTACAAGGAAATGCTAATAGCAATAATCTAACGCCAATTTTTACAGATGCCTCAGTTTTCAGCATCCACCACCAGTTTAGCCATTTTCGCAGGCATTCAAAAATTTAAGTATTCAGCTGTTCCAAATACTAATTTTTCAAGGTCTATTAAATTACAATTGATACACATAATACCCAATAGTTGATGTTGTTTAACCATATATATATATTGTATATATATGTTGATAACGATAATGCTTGCGTTTTGACATGAAACTGCATTTGTCACCGCTGCGACCTTTTAGCTATGCATAAAACTATTTTTGAAAATAGAGCATGTGTCAAGGAACATGTATGTATAATATTTTATGCTTGTGATAGTGTTAGTACAACCACTAAAAGCCCGAAACTTAGTATGTGAGAAAAAAGCCAAGAAACATAAAGCTATAGGCTTGAATTGCAGTAAGTTTAGGCTAAACCTAATCACTAATACAGCAAAATGCTAATATAATGATAAATGATATAATACATATATACAAATGTATGCTCAAAAACCTACCTGTTTTAAGAATTTTTGAATACATTTCTTTATTGGGACTTTTTTAGGTCTATTAAATTACAATTCATGTATATGTATAATAAAATACTGATTAGTCAATGTTAATCAACCAACTATATATATATATATTTATATATATGTATATAAATATATATATAATATATATATATATTCATATATATAAATATATATTTTATATTTATGAACAATATATATAAACATAGAGCTAGCAAACCTGCTAGAATCGTGTTCGCTAATAATTTGTTTAATCAAATAAAAGCGTTTCATCGGCAATTTTGGTGTGCATGCACAGCTCTGACAAGTCTGTGAGTTTTCAGCCCAATAGTTCTGTGTTTTTTGTTCATTTCGTGATTTTGCTCAGAATCAACGATAAAATTTGCCCGTGCTGCAGTAGTTTACAAAGTTGTGGTTGTAATCATAGGAATAAGGAGGACATATCTACATGATATGCAGGAGTGGTTGCACAACCACCAATTGTTTGTAGCTGATGATTATACATGCTACAAGAAACTGTCACACAACTCTACGTTTTCTATTTTGAACTGTGGCGCTTCTAGCTTCAGCAGAGCCCATGCTTTATATGACGACTCACACTATTGAAATCTCTGAGAGTTTGGTGTCCCTTCAAGTTTACAACAGCAAATTTTGTCATCTGCCAGCTGTTTGTACGCAGCCTTTTTTTTTCTCTTCAGCCAACTATCTTTAAAAAATGTTTAACGCAACCACTAGGTCCAGAATTGTGATAATTAATTTGTCTGAAAACAAATCGTTCACCATTTTAAAAAATAATTCCAACTTTGAAAGAACATTTTCCCCTACGTTTTATCATTTTAAAGTGATGTTTAAAAATTGATAAAATATTTGTGTTTTGCAAATGTTAAAATATATGTGTTTTAAAATATTTTTAAAGCACATGTGCTGAAAAAGAGCTCTATAGAAATGATGTGAAGGCGTCACCACTAAAGACGATGAAAATCTAACCTCCGATCGCAAAAATTTGTGCAATAATCTGAATACCATTGTTTATATTATACATACCGTATATACTCAATTATAGGACGCACCCTAGTATAAGACGCAGCATAAATTTTAGCCAATTATTGAGAATAAAGGGTAATTCAAGTAAGGACGCACTTCAATTGATCTCTTCACAAGTGAAATTTTCGCATGATCAATCGATTGTTTTCTCACTTTTAGGGCTCAGTTGACTGACTGACAGGCAAGTTTTAACACTGGAGTGAATTCAACTGAAGTCTGACGCCAATCAATTTTGTAATTGGAATCAATAAATTTTTTCACATGCGCTGTTTTTTTTTTGTATTGTCTTTGTTTGTCATTGGTGTTTTTTCCATGTTCCCAATCCGGCTGAGAGGATAGTTATGAGTTTGACAGAGTTTTATGACAAATCTCTGAAAGGAAGTGATTTTGTCATCAAGATCAGCAGGTATTTTTTGACAGATTTTGGTTATTTGACGAATTGTTAATTTTGTCTACGCATGAAGCGAGTACACCGGCCAGCTGATGCTGTGAAACTGGGATCTGCTATCAACTCCTTGGCTTTCAGATGGATTGCTGAACGGGTAACAATATAACCCTCTTGACGAAGATTGAGAATCCAGTTTTTCAGCTCATTTTCTTCATTAAGAAATGAAGTTTGGAGACCCCTACGGGCTTTTTTGTGACATGGCATTTCAAGTAAATCAAGTTTGATTTTTCGCCAGTCTCTGACTTGTTTTTCAGAAATTCCAAACTCAGCAGCAGTCTTACGATTGTTGTTTCAAGTTTCAGCGTATTGAACAACTTTCAGTTTGGAAGATGCGTTGTATGCAGATCGCTTACGTTTGTTGACTGAATACATTTTTGCGAGCAATAAGTGGAGTTAAAAACAGTTAAAATCGCCGCAATTGTCTTTCGTCTACCGAGTGTCCGTTCCCCTCTCGTATACATGGTATACAGTATAGCAGTGGCCTGATAATCGGTGCTGCTTCATAGAAACACATGGCCCCTCGTGGTATGTTGCGATTATAAGACGCAGGTGAAATGTAGGCTGATTTTCAGGTCAAAAAAGTGTGTCCTATAATTGAGTATATACGGTAGTAATTTGTTGTTTATACGATGTTTTTTTAAAATACCTCTTTTGAATCAGAGGTTTGCTTCCAAGAATTAAATATGCAATGGTTGAAACCATTACCATGCTACAAAAAAAAATACAACAAAAATCGTTCTCGATACGGTGAATATTACTCTCATGAGACACAAACTCCTCCACTACCAAATTAATGAACACTAAACAATTTCAGTCTTTTCTATCTATTCAGCTTTGTTCTGATACTGGGGTTTTTAATAGTTAAAAACAATCAGGTGTATTGAGTGAGATGTTAAATTTGGTAGTACTAAGTAGCATTTCTAGTCTCACTGACTTTGCAGACAATCTCTATAATACCTACACAGTGCATAATTTTTAAACTTTACTCGCAACATTGAATTTTTAGTCAAGCACAGGATATATTAAATATGCATTGCATAAGACTATGAGCCATGCATATTTGTGTTTGCTTTATGTGCTATGCTTTCCATAATGCCCTTATCTCTCATAGAATATAAACACATTTGCCTGTCTGCCATAGGTCAAAAAATCACTTCAACATCATCATAAGCATGCATCATATATCAAGTTTTTCCATGCATTACGCATCAAGTTATGCCATTTATCATGCATTGTCATGACAATGCATGTCATACCAGGAATTTTATTTTGTAAGTTTATCCGCACAGTGTATATATGAAGTAGCAAAACATGATATA
This sequence comes from Watersipora subatra, assembly GCF_963576615.1. Lineage (NCBI taxonomy): Eukaryota > Metazoa > Bryozoa > Gymnolaemata > Cheilostomatida > Watersiporidae > Watersipora > Watersipora subatra. The sequence goes on from NC_088710.1 coordinate 18,598,257, forward strand.
TACAATGCATGCATACAATGCCTGTCAGCTGTCTCTAGTAAGCCTGGTATTACTCACTACAGTATATTTATTGTCATGAGAACTGTCAATTTTGGCATCTGTGTCTGCAGAACCATTTTCATTGTTTACCGATGTTGAGAATATCAAAGTTCTACTTCCACAGCAATTTCACGTGACACGCTATAACTACTGGTATCCTCCCGAGTAGGATCAATTTCTACAACGTGCCTGTTTGTGCCATTGACCTCTAAAACTACCTCAAATACCAATACAGTTACTGGTTCTTTTTCCCATACAGTAGTACATTTAGCATTTAAAACTCCGCGGGCAAATTTTTAGGGCTTTGCAATAAGGTCAAGATTTATTACTGTGTAGGAGTATACCATTTGCAAGATACAACACCTTTCCTGTCTGTGATATTGTTATACAAAAACACAATGCTGGTAGCGTTGTGGTCAGAACGTGCAGACATTCTTTTAATTGTTCTATAATTTTGTTTCACAATGCAATTTCCAGATGGCCTGTAAGCACAACTTAGCAAATGATTTTCATTTCATATCTTTAGCATGCTAGACAACAGTGTGCTTTTGAAGTGTGGAGCGATGTCAGAAAGAAACTCGTGTGGGGACCCCACTCCTCATGCATAAGTAACAAATGTGCTATTTTAAAGGTTTTGTGCGCTGCCTTTTACTACTCCAACAACATAAGACTCAGCGTGGAGAGTATATACAGCTATTATGTTTTGTTCATAAGTAGTTATAGTGAAAATCATAAAACGCGCAATAAAACAGGCGCAAAACAGCTCTTCGTTTTACTGCAAATGTCCGTGCTTATATAGTGGAGAGCTCCGCCTTTTGTTTCACTTGGTTAGACCGGTTTCGGCTTGACTCGGCTAAGTTTAGTTCGGCTTGGCTTGGTTCGGCGCGCGCGCACACACACACACACACAAAGTACATCACACTATTGCAGAGTGACTGCCTTATCTCTCAGTTTTAACCATATTGCAAATCTGCAAATTGCCAATCTACGATAGTTAAATAAGGTATTCAACCCACATGCGTGATGTCAACAGCAAGTCTATGCCACATTTTTTTTACTTCCAATTTTCTATTCTCCCAACTTGCAGGTGAAAAATCAATTTGTATGCAGTTTTGACATTCTTTCGCAAATTTTTCAATCATATTTTTGGAGGTCATGTCACCAAATCCCTAATTAACAAAGTAACCTATCTTGTCAACCCCTAAATTTTGAGCTTGATGCATATTTTATATCTCTTTATCAATATTTGCAGCCTCTTCTGCTGCTACACCCACACACGATACTGGTGGTTTCAGCCATATCTGGTTCACCTTTGTTAAAACATCAGCACGGTTATTAGCTGACTTGACTAAGGGCATTCGTATTCTCCTTCATATGCGTACACTTGACTATGCATACACTCATATACGTTATCATCATATTTTTCTACTAATTCTACAATAACGCCGAGCCATTTTTTGATGATCATGCTAAAAAGTCCACTAACCTCGGAGCAATGGCTTATACTGTTATAATGGAGTTAACCCAGTTATACAGCGATAATAAGTCTGTAACAGTCGTAACTCGTTTTACTCCCAATCTTATTGCTAGGTTTAATCCTTTAAGTACTGCTTCAAGTTCAACAACATTGATAAGCACACTGTCATCAATTTCTTTCAGCCATGATGCATATTCTACAATGCTTCCTTCAATTTCTATGCTTTCACCAAAAGCTATAAGGCTTACATCACACCAGACCTTCCAACGCTTGACTTTATTCACTGACCATTTGCCCTGTACCGGGTCATTTCTCAATACTCTGATTAGTGTTTTGTCAAACATACGCAGCACTTCTTTTGCTATTGCAACATCCCTCTTGCCATCAGCAAAACACCACTTCATAAAACTGCATGCAACTCGTAACCAACCAACCAGCTACTAGGTAGTGAACAATCAGTTTACCACACATCACAAACAAATCTCTTTTTGTACTAAAGCTTCCTACTGTTGGCACAGTTGATTCGCGCTGCCATGTACATATTCAATTTTCACCAATTGTCACCCGAAGCCCTAAAAATGGCACTCTACGTAAGTCAACAGGCTCATTTGTGACTAGACCAAATTGTAACAAATAACTGCGCACAACTTCGACCAGCACCACTGACTTATTTATTAAAATATCATCAATTTTGTTATCAGTACCAGCAGCTACCCTAGGATCCAGTGAAAAAACTGTGGATAATATTTTGGACATAATCTTAAGGGCTACATTAAGACAAAACCCTTGTCTAGTAATGATATGCAGTAGTTTGAATATTTTGAATTTTGTTATATTTTAAATACAAATCAATTTTCTGTCTAAAGACATTTTTATTACCTGGGCACTGCCGGATAGTACAACTAGCGTAAAAAATATATACATGATATACAGTGTGTGTACATATCATGAGAAAAGTGTTTTGTGTAGTTGAATTAAATAAGGAGAGAAAATAAAAACCTCTATAAATGTGTTTAAACCTTGTCAAACAACTGTAGCTTTCAAACTTTATATCATGAGGAAAATGTTTTGTGCGGGTCAAATAACTTAAAGCAAAACAACTAAAAAAATGCTTAAACTTAAATTTGAAATGATTAGCAAGTAATACTGTAGCTAAATTGAGTCTGTTTTGATATAATTACAATAAAAAGATGATTTGGTAATGATACAATTAATACAAACTGAGAAAACAAATAAAAAATCCTGAATATGTTAAATTGTTAATAACAATTCTTGCATAGAAGTGTATGTGTCTGTACAATAAACGTTACTGTTCCACTAGAAGCTATTCACCAAAACTTTGAATAAGAGGCTACTGGTACCTCTTGGCACTGGTACAAATGTAAAAATGGGATATCAAACTGTCTTTGTCTAACCAAATGGTGAGAGAATGTAAAGGTCATTCTTATTTGAGCTAATACAATTGTCCAAGTAAAATATATTGACCTTCACCGCGGTTTAGCAATTGAACCTTACGAAAACCGGGAATAGAAGTTTAAGAAAACAAAAAAGCATCGTGTTTCATAGAGTTCATAGAGTTTTAAATAATATGAAATTTAGTGTGTGCATACGCTTTGCGGATAATGTATTTAACAATATGCCTTGCGTAGCTCAGTGGTAATAGCTTGTGGTTAAAAATATTGTGATTGCATATTCCATGAGTTCAAATTCATCAGAAAGTGGAATTTTAATTCCAAGAACTTAATAGCATACTGAAGGACAGACGACAGAAAAAAAAGACAAAATATGCATTTACAGTTTTGTAATGAAATAGTGGTATTTTTCCCATATATGTATATGCATGAAAGGGTTTAAATTTCAAAATTCAATTTCTTTGCAAGCTAAAGTATTGAATGCACTAAATGAATACTGTTTAAGCCATTACATCAACATGGAGGTTTTTAGTGTTCTCATCTAAAACATGTTCAGCTATTCAGGGGGGCAAGCAAATATGCTATGTATTCAGTCAGTCAAAATTTCATCACCATCGTTCAAAAATCACTTTGAATGCATATACCGTGCTTAGGAAATATTCCAAGCACAATTAAATCTAGATCAAAAACTGTCGATTATTTCAGCCTATCAGAGATGAGTGTCTTTTATCTTCAACAATAGAAACAAACTTTTTTCTGTTCCTAACAATGCATTTACAAAGCGGTGCCAAAAGGTTGGCTATGCAAATGATGCTTTTTTGTTGCTATGCGTCGCCGAGCCTTTCGTCTGTTAATAGGAACTATTGACATTTCCGAAAAACAGCTGATATTTTTGTTGTGCAGTGTGATAACTTTGTTTGCATTTTGTCTGTGGCTTATTTGAACTGATGTTAAGTAATCTGTAACACTTTAAAGCGTGTTATATTAATAATTGTTGAATACTGTATAATGATAATGTGTGTAATGTATGTATGTTTCCTGATGTAAAGGTAACAATTTTTATTAGTAAACGTTTGCTGATTTGTGATACCTTTATATCTTCAAGGTCACATATGAACAAAACATATGTTGTATAAGGCTATTTGAATCAAAACATTGTTCATTGGCTATTTGTACGTCTAGTTATAGTGTTAAAATAGCTAATGAAAAACCCCATTGCCATGTTATTACACTCGGTAACTCTGGTTCTGCGGACAGGTGCGCTGTCCACTACACCACATGGTCTACTTACAGTAGTGTGTACTATAGATTACTTAGAATTAATACTAGCATATTCAAAGATCCCGATCATGGCGATTATAAGTACAACTCTTTCTAGCTTTGACAAGCTTTTTCCTAAAACCCAAATGGAAGGACCGACGAGGCATTTGTTATGGTAAAGATATGAACTAGCTTAAGTTACTCAAATTCATTGGATAAAGAAACTTGACTACTGGCAACTGCACCATACGTCACTAATTGATTTCATATTACCGGTACAATGTCCTGCATTTGGCCAGTATATAACATATAATAGTAACATCATAGAAATTGTTTATCTAAATTTAATAAAAAATTAGTATTTTCAAATCTTATAGTGTTTAGGTGATCAACAGATCGTCTTTTGATATATTAGGTACACACACAAGTGCATCATATAGCTTGTTCCTCTTGCTAATCACTGCTTCTTCTACATGTATATGCATAGGTTATATTTTACAGACATGTGTTACTCATTATAGCGCATGATAAGGAAATTATATGAGCAGGCACAGCTTCAAAATATGGATCAGATACTAGAAATATAGTTAAGAAAAGTATGAAGTGATTCTTTTATGTCTAAAATCACTGATGTTTTTAGCTTGGTACAGTGCAATTTTTACTCAATATTTAGTATCTTTTGTAATATAACCAAAAAGAGACTTATTCTCGAATAGAAATATTGCCAGGGTTGGATGGTGTCCTATACTCTGTGTGACATAATGTGTTGCACAAAGTTTAGGATACCATCTAACCTATACAACACGCGACTCTTTTTGCAGATTTCAATTTGTAAGTTTGTGCCTTTACAGCTCAAGTTAATCTCATGATGATAACAAGTATCATGACATGACAATGGATTATTATAGATCTCATTGTAACAGTGCTTGAATAGTAATTGTATTACACGCAAGTATCATGCTCATATCAAATCATCAATAATCAGCATATCAATGAAGGTTTTAATTGACTTGTATTAAACACAGAGTATACTATAAATAATAGAGTAAATTTTCCTGACTTTGAACCTAAAAATGCTTCAGTGTTACATCCTCATCAACCCTCTGACTAGGATAAAACAGCATCCTAATATTTAAAATATTATGGCGTTTTAATATTCTATTAGCTGCTTGGTATTCTATAGTAGTATCATACCTATGACTACCAACCATGAGAAAATTTTCATTAAGAACTCAAAAGCCCGTTTTTTAAATTAGATCTATTCAGCAATTCTATTGCAAAGGAAGTATACCATCAACAAAAGCTGATCAACCTCCAAAGAAATGAATAACACATTCGTATATTCACAGCACTTTTCTTATTCAAGATGCTGTAGCCTTACTTGTACAATACGGTAAGTTGATAGGTAATCGCACTGTCTCTATTAAAAATTGGAGGTTATCTATGCTAGTGTGTAGTTTATAAACATACCACAAGATTTGATATTTTCATAGAGTCTCTAAATGCTGGATAAACCATAATGTGCATATAGTTTTGTCCAGTTTGGTTACATTTACATGCTTCTGCTACTACTAACAAATAAAAAAGATTTACGCAGAACATATCATAGGAATATGGTCCCTAAGCATGTTTATCATGGTTGATGTGGCACCAAAGTTATCAAAGTGACTCATCTTGATTCCAGGCGTAATTTGTAATGTGCAACTGACTTGTTATTTGAACTTGGTTCTTAGGTTATCTCTTGTTTACATACACACATGACTGTAACGTAAACATTCTAGCCTAAATACAACTACGGGCTAACCGCTACAACCAGTTGTAAGGATTCGCAGTGAATAGTTTCTCTTGGCTGTTCCCTATTATCTCACACTACTCATATATACTTATTTAGACTCCCTGGTAAGTGTTTTTTCTGTTTAAATTGTGGTCAATTGACTTTCTATCCTTTAGAGTTCTGTAATAGTGTATATATGTTAAAGCTCATTTGCATTCTGTATGCATTGTAGCGCCATTACATAGACGTTATAAAACACAATGAAATTTAAATTTTGTTTATTGCATCCCTCTAATTTTTTCGGTGTTGCTTGTAATGTAAAATATACCTTTTGCATGGCATATTTGGTAGCAAGTAAAAACTGTGTATGTGTTACATAATTACTAGTATTAAGCACTAGCATTTTCTAAATGTTTATACATTTTAATCAAACAGTCTGTAGCAGGTGTACATTCTCAATACACATTGCTATACCGCTTGCACGACAACCATGGTTAAAGGCATTCGTTGAAGATGATTGGCTTTAATGCTTTCGAAGACCCATTTTCAGGATTCTAATCTGATATTTTTACATTTGTGTGATAATTAAAAATCTAAATTTTTCTATTGAGTCAGGCATTACTTGAAGTGAGTGGGCTATTAAATAAGCAGTAGATACCACACAGAGCTCTTACAACCTGTTCTTATAACGCTTCCTTCACACTTCTAGTGCACTATCCACTGACCTATAATAGAGCTTTTGTAGCTCAGTGGTTAGTGTACTGATTGATGTACTGATATATAATGAATAGGTTAGTGGTTCCTTACACAGAAGGGCTCATGGTGGTCTTATGATGAGTATTCAAATGATTAAGAAATGGCAACCAGTGTGAGACAATGTTTATAGAAAGAGTGTACATCCATTTCAGTATGGTTGGATTATAAAAAAAACAATTTTTTGCGAAAGATCTGTTAACAATCTTTAATTTCCATCAAGCGCAAAAAAAATTTACTATATCCTCGTAACTTGAGATTTACAGAAAAGAAGAAAGGATTATTTAACGTGCTTATCAGTGGCTGGTGTTTTTTTTCTTTTATCTAAATTATGCTAAACTTCCTTTGTACAAGGAAATGCTAATAGCAATAAACAAACGCCAATTTTTACAGATATCTCAGTTTTCATCATCAACCACCAGTTTAGCCATTTTTTGCGGATATTCATAAATTGAACTATTCAGCTGTTCTGAATACCGCTTCTGTAAGGTCTATTAAATAACAATTGATATACATAATACCCAATAGTCAATGTTGTTTAACGATATATATATTGTATATATATGTTGATAATGATAATGCTTGAGTTTTGACAAGAAACTGCATTTGTCACTGCTGCCACCTTCTAGCTATGCATAAAACTAATTTTGAAAATAGAGCAAGTGTCAAGAAACATGTATGTATAATATTTTATGCTTGTGACAGTGTTAGTACAACCACTAAAAGCCCGAAACTTAGTATGTGAGAAAAAAGCCAAGAAACATAAAGCTATAGTCTTGAATTGCAGTAAGTTTAGGCTATACCTAATCACTAATACGTCAAAATGCTAATATAATAATAAATGATATAATACATATATACAAATGTATGCTCAAAAACCTACCTATTTTAAGAATTTTTGAATATACTTCTTTATTGGGACTTTTTTAGGTCTATTAAATTACAATTCATGTATATGTATGATAAAATACTGATTAGTCAATGTTAGTCAACCAAAGATATATATATATATAATGATAATATAATATAATATATTTATATATATGCATAAATAAAAAATTTGTTTCCTCACCCCAGATACCCCGTATGGGTGGTAAATTCTGCTCTAACTCGGGTCTCCTACCAGAGACCTGGGAGTTTGAGCACTCGCCTCAAGATCTTAGCTGTTCCCAATAGCGCACTTTTCTGCAACTCACCTGAGTTGATTGTTGTTGGTATTTGGGCAAGCCACATTTTATGCGCCGGTGTTATTGCGCCCAGTGCCTCAATGACTACTGGGATTACAGTTTTTCTTACATTCCAGCATTTTTCAATTTCTTCTCCAAGAGGGAGATATTTCTCTACCTTTTCTTTTTCTTTGCTGGCTATGTTGTAGTCATTGGGTACTGCTATATCTATTATAGTAGCCCTTCTTGTTCTATAAATATAATGCTTTGTGTAATGTTTTAGGCCTGTGTTATTAACAGACTATAAATATACTTATTTTGTGTTGTCATTTGTTTTAACAGTGTCACTTTGTGCCGCACGCGTTGTTAATTACTGGTGTCTGCGTTGTATCCGCAATGTTTGTACATTGGAAGTGCTTTGTATGCCCGTTGTGCATGCATTGTATGCGCGTTGTACCAACCTAAGATACGCCGTTACCGTTTTATGGTAGATATATATAAATATATAAATATGTATATTTATATATATATAAATATAGGAGTCACCTTGATAGATGCAAGGCATCTATCAAGGTGACTCCCTATCACCGCTGCTCTTCTGCATATGCCTAAAACCTCTAAGCAATATGCTGGATAAGACTCAATATGGGTACCAGTTTAAAAGTGGCACCAAGATAAACCACCTCTTCTACATGGATGACATCAAGCTGTACGCTAACAAAGAAAGGGACATTGATTCGCTAATACACCACACTCAGATATACAGCAAGGACATCGGAATGGCCTTCGGTATTGAGAAATGTGGAAGGCTAATTCTTAAAAAAAGCCATTATATGCTCACAGATGACCAAAGAATGCCAAATGGTACCATCAAAGATATAGAAGAAGGGTACAAGTATTTGGGGATTATGCAAAGCGACATCAACCACGAAGCCGAGGTACGTCACAAAGCCATTACTAAATACAAGAAATGCCTTCGGCAGGTTCTACGGAGCCAGCTCAATGTCAAGAACCAAGTCATGGCAATAAATACCTATGCACTGCCAGTAAGAAGATATCCAGCCGGCATAATAGTGTGGACTGAGGAAGCCATCAAGGAAACAGATATAGCAACTCGTAAACTGCTGACCTCTCCCCGGATACTCCATATGGGTGGTAAATTCTGCTCTAACTCGGGTCTCCTACCAGAGACCTGGGAGTTTGAGCACTCGCCTCAAGATCTTAGCTGTTCCCAATAGCGCACTTTTCTGCAACTCACCTGAGTTGATTGTTGTTGGCATTTGGGCAAGCCACATTTTATGCGCCGGTGTTATTGCGCCCAGTGCCCCAATGACTACTGGGATTACAGTTGTTCTTACATTCCAGCATTTTTCAATTTCTTCTCCAAGAGGGAGATATTTCTCTACCTTTTCTTTTTCGTTGCTGGCTATATTGTAGTCATTGGGTACTGCTATATCTATTATAGTAGCCCTCTTGTTCTCCTTGTCTACCACCACTATATTTGGTTGGTTTGCTAGGACATGCTTGTCAGTTTGAATGTAGAAGTCCCAGATGATCCTAGCGCGGTCATTTTCATTGACCTTACCAGGAGCTTCCCACCAGTGTTGTGGTTTATTAAGGCCATACTCATCACATAGACTTCAATACACAACACCTGCAACATGTTTATGCCACTCAGTGTATGCGTTCCCTGCTAGCTGCTTGCATCCACTGATGATGTGTTGAATGGTCTCATGTGCATCTTTGCACAGTCTGCATCTAGGATCGTCTCTAGTGTGACAGATTTTCGTTTGGAGTTGCCTTGTTGGGAGCACTTGCTCCTGGGCTGCCATGATTAGTGACTCTGTATTGGCCGTTAGGTTTCCTGTGTTCAGCCACATATATGTCTGGTGAAGATCGCCAACCTTAGATATTTGTTGGTGGTAAGCACCATTAAGAGGTTTCGTGCGCCAGTCAATTTCCTCATCGTCAGGGCGTAGGTCCGTTGTAAGAGCAGCCGATTGAAATTCAGCTAGCAACTTATCTGAGATGGCCATGGAGGCTGCATATGCTTTGATGCTTTGCTCCTCCTTTTTCACTGTCTGCGGTACTCTTTTGAGTCCCTTCCGCCATATTTCCTATCAAGATACAATCTAGTAGTATCAGATTGTGGGTGGGGTGCTCCATGCATGGTCAGCAGTTTACGAGTTGTTATATCTGTTTCTTTGATGGCGTCCTCAGTCCACTTTATTATGCCTGCTGGATATCTTATTACTGGCAGTGTGTAGGTATTTATTGCCATGACTTGGTTCTTGGCATTGAGCTGGCTCCGTAAGACCTCCCGAAAGCGTTTCTTGTATTCGTTAATGGCTTTGTGACGTACCTCGTCTTCGTTGTTGATGTTGCTTTGCATAATCCCCAAGTACTTGTACCCTTCTTCTATATCTTTGATGGTACCATTTGGCATTCTTAGGCCATCCGTGAGCATAGAATGACCTTTCTTAAGAATTAGCCTTCCACATTTCTCAATACCGAAGGTCATTCCCATGTCCTTGCTGTATAGCGGAGTGAGGTGTATTAGCGAATCAATGTCCCTTTCTTTGTTAGCGTACAGCTTGATGTCATCCATGTATAAGAGGTGGTTTATCTTGGTGCCACTCTTAAACTGGTACCCATATTGAGTCTCCTTCAGCATTTTGCTTAGAGGGTTTAGGCATATGCAGAAGAGCAGCGGTGATAAGGAGTCACCTTGATAGATGCCTCGCTTAATTTGTACAGTCGCCAGCTTTTTGCCATTAGCCTCCAGTTCCGTCTTCCATTTCGTCATTGACATCTTGATGAATGCCACAAGAGCAGGGTGAACATTGTACATACTGAGGCACTCAAGTATCCAACTATGGGGAATTGAGTCATAGGCCTTTTTGTAGTCAATCCAAGCCATGGCAAGATTGGTTTGCCTTTTCCTGCTGTCTTGACAGACCGTCCAATCCACCAGTAACTGATGTTTAGCTCCTCGGGTGTTGCGTCCAATTCCTTTCTGAGCACTGGTCATATAGTGACTCATGTGCTCTTCCAGTTTGTCTGCAACTATTCCTGAGAGCAGTTTCCAAGTGGTGGGCAAGCACGTTATTGGTCGATAATTTTTGGGAATCGGCCCCTGCTTTGGATCTTTTATTAGAAGTACAGTTCGTCCTTTGGTCAGCCATTCTGGATGGTCACCTTGTTCTATTAGGCATTCCATCTGCTTAGCCATTCTAGTGTGAAGTGATGTCAATTTCTTTAACCAGAAGGCTTGAATCATGTCATGGCCAGGTGCTGCCCAGTTCTTCATACGCTGCACTCTGCACTTGATGTCCTCTTTGCTGATGGTGAGTCCTTGCTGAGCCACAGTGTGTTGATGGCTCTCTTTAAGCCTCTTCAGCCAATTTGCAGTGGTGTTATGAGTAGTCTCTTTCTCCCAGATGTCCTTCCAGAACTTTGAAGTGCTAGATTGGGTAGGCTCAGACATTGGCCTCTGCAGTTCACCTTTGAACTGGGAATACACTCTGGATGGATTATTGATGAACAATTTGTTCATTCTCTTGTTATCCCCCTCTGTGGTGTACCGCTTCAGTCGTGCCGAGAGTGCTACTAGCTGCTGTTTGGCAGATTCTAGAGCTTCTATATTGGCTTCCCTTTTTGGACGCTCCAAACTGCGGTTAGATCTCCCACTGAGCCTACTAACTTTCTTGCGCAAGTCATTGATTTTATTTTGTAGCCTCAGCTGCCAGGATGGAATGGCTTGAAGCCTTGTTGGCATTGGCTTAATATCCATCTCCTCCAAGATGACGGTTGCTGTACTGTAGATTAAGGCATTAGTCTCACTGATTGATCCAGTTGAGATTTACTCCAGTGCCATGTTAATGTCTTCTAACAGCTTCTTAGGTATGGCCTTGCTAACTCTTCGTATTGGTGCCCTGCTTTCATAATCATTAGCAGCTGACATCCTGTTGATGATATTTTCCGCAAGCTCTCTCACCCTTGGGTCAAGGTCCAAGTGCATGTCTTCTTCAACCCATGAGTCAACACATGATCGTGTATGCGTGACAGTGTGTGTTGATATGCACTCCTCGTTGGTTGAGGTTACTTGGGTGAACTGTTCCCTAATTTCTTCTATCTCGAGTTCCGATATGAGGTGCCGCTTGATTATGTTACTCCTCTGAGCTACAAGTTGCTTAGCGGTTAGTGGCAATTCAGGGCGCATGTATATCCACAGTTGCCGCATCCTTCCCATATAGCCCCACTTTTGAGGTTCACTCATAAAGTAGCACTGCATGAGGTCCGTGTTATCAGTCCGAGTCCATTTCATCCGTTTTGAACCAGTAGCCCAATTTTCACTGCCTTGTCCTGATTCAGCTACAGGCAGCGCGGACCTTGTTTGACCGGGCGACGTCTGAACCGGCATGGCTTTGGTTATTGCACTCATCATAGAGGTTTTAGACGTTATACAAGCAAGGGTCTTTGTCCAAGGACCACCAGAAAGGTGCAGTTGTTGGGGTTTGAGCCGAGGACCTAATGATCACGGTTCCGATACCTTACCAACTACGCTATATGTGTCTTCTGTATATGTATTTATACATATACAGGACATATACATATACATATATATATATATATATATATAAATATATATATATATATAAATATGAATAAATTTTATAAATATATATATATATATAAATATATATATAAATATATATATTTATATATATATATATATATTTATAAAATTTATTCATGTAAAACCTTAGATAAAAAACAACTTCATTACTATTAGTTTCATGTCTGTTACGCAGACAATCATCAGATAAAATTGTTTTGGTCCAACTGAGTTATATATGTAAGAGAGGTGTAATTACTATAACAACTGATAGCTATGTAATTGCATTTCGTAGTGTGTATTTAGCAGAATGTCGGCATGTGGAAGCTAGCTCATTACGCTTGTTGAGTGAGAGCTCATCTGTTTGAGCTGATGAGCTCACTCAACAAGCGTAACGAGCTAGCTTCCACATGCCGACATTCTGCTAAATACACACTACGAAATGCAATTACATAGCTATTAGTCGTTATAGTAATTACACCTCTCTTACATATATAACTCAGTTGGACCAAAACAATTTTATCTGATGATTATCTGCGTAACAGACATGAAACTAATAGTAATGAAGTTGTTTTTTATATAAGGTTTTACATGAATAAATTTTATATTTAAGCTCTGATCACTCATTGAGCACTATTTGGCAGCTTTAACACACTACTTTGGAATATATATATATATATATATATTTATATATATATAAATATATATATTGTATATATATTTATATATATATTCATTTATACATATACAGGACAGATATATATATATATTTATATATATAAATATATATATTGTATATATGTTTATATATATATATATAAATATACATACAATATATATGTTTATATATATATATTTATATAAATATATATATATGTATATTTATATATATATATATTTATGTATATATATAAATATATATTTATGTATGTATATTTATGTATATATATAAATATATATATTATATTTATATATATTTATATATATATATTTTATATATATGAGCAATATATATAAACATAGCGCTAGCAAAAGCTGCTAGAATCGTGTTCGCTAATAAATTGTTTAACCAAATAAAAGCGTTTCATCGACGATTTCGGTGTGCATGCACAGCTCTGACAATTCTGTGAGTTTTAAGCCAAATAGTTCTGTGTTTTTGTTCATTTTGTGATTTTGCTCAGAATCAACGATAAAATCGGCACGTGCTGCAGTAGTTTACGAAAATGTGGTTGTAATCATAGGAATAAGGAGGACATATATACATGATATCTAAAAGTGGTTGCACAATCACCATTTGTTTGTATCTGATGATTATACATGCTACAAGAAACTGTCACACAACTCTACGTTTTCTATATTGACCTGTTGCGCTTCTAACTACAGCAGAGCCGATGTTTTGTATGACGATTCACACTATTAAAATCCCTGAGAGTTTGGTGCCCTTTCAAGTTTGCAACAACAATTTTTGTCATCTGCCTGTTGTTTGTACACAGCCATATTTTTTTCTCTTCAACCAGCTATCTTTAAAAAAATGTTTAACGTAACTGCTAGGTCCAGAATTGTGCTAATTCATTTGTCTGAGAACAAATCGTTCACCATTTTAAAAAATAATTCCAGCTTTGAAAGAACAACTTCCCTTACGTTTTATCATTTTAGAGTAATGTTTAAAAAATTGATAAAATACTTGTGTTTTGCAAATTTTAAAATAAATGTGCTTTAAAATATTTTTAAAGCACATGTGATGAAAAAAGAGCTCTATAGAGATGCTGTAAAGGCGTTACCAATAAAGACGATAAAAATCCAACTTCCGATTGCCAATCTTTGTGCAATAATCTGAACAATATTGTTTATATTATACATAGTAATTTGTTGTTTATACGATGTTTTTTTAAAATACCCCCTTTGAATCAGAGGTGTGCTTCCAAGAATTAAATATGCAATAATTGAAACCATTACCAAGCTACAAAGAAAAAAATACAACAAAAATCGTTCTCGATATGTAGAATATTACTCTCATGAGACACAAACTCCTCCACTACCAAATCAATGAACACTAAACGATTTCGGTCTTTTCTATCTATTCACCTTTGTTCTGATACTGCGGTTTTTAATAGTTAAAAACAATCAGGTGCATTGAGTGAGATGTTTAATTTGGTAGTACTAAGTAGTAATTTTAATCTCACTGACTTTGCAGACAGTCTCTAAAATGCCTACATAGTGCCCAATTTTTAAACTTGATTTGGAGCATCACATCTTTTAGTTTAGCACAGGATAAATCTAATTGGCATTGTATCAGACTACGAGCCATGCATATTTGTGTTTGCTTTATGTGCTATACTTTCGATAATGCCCCTATCTCTCATAAAATATAAACACATTTGCCTGTTTGCCATAGGTCAAAAAATCACTTCAACATCATCAGAAGCATTTATCATATATCAAGTTTTTCATGCATTATACATCAAGTTATGCCATTTAGCATGCATTGTCATGACAATGCGTGTCATACTGTCATATGTCAAAGTGTATACATGTAGTAGCAAAACATGATATATACAACGCATGCATAGAGTGTGCATTGTATAAATCAATTTTTCTGGAGGTCACCTTTCTCTAATAGGCCTGGTATTACTCACTACAGTATATTTATTGCCATGAGAACTGTCAATTTTGGCATCAGTGTCTGCAAAACCATTTTCATTGTTTACAGATGTTTAGAATATCAAAGTTCCACTTCCACAGCATTTTCATGTGACGCGCTATCACTACTGGTATCCTCCTAGTATGATCAATTTCTTCAACGTGCCTGTTTGTGCCATTGACCTCTAAAACTACATCAGATACCAACACAGTTACTGGTTCTTTTTCCTATACAGTAGTACATTTAGCATTTAAAACTCCGCGCACAAATTTTTAGGGCTTTGCAATAAGGTCAGGATTTATTACTGTGTAGGAGTATACCATTTGCAAGGTACAACACTTTTCCTGTCTGAGGTATTGGTATACAAAAACACAATGCTGGTAGCGTTGTGGTCAGAACGTGCAGACATTTTTTTAATTGTCCTATAATTTTGTTCCACAATGCAATTTCCAGATGGCCTGTAAGCACAACTTAGAAAATGATTTTCATTCCAAATCTTTAGCATGTTAGACAACAGTGTGCTTTTGAAGTGTGGAGCGATGTCAAAAAGAAACTCGTGTGTGGTCCCCACTCCTCATACTTGGGTAACAAATGTGCTATTTTAAAGGTTTTGTGTGTTGCCCTGTACTAATCCACCAACATAAAACTTAGCGTAAAAAGTATATACAGCTATTATGTTTTGTTCATAAGTAGTTACAGCGAAAAGCATGCAACACGCAATAAAACAGGCGCAAAACAGCTCTCCGTTTTACTGCAAATGTCAGTGCTTATATAGAGCGGAGCCCCGCCTTTTGTTTCACTTGGTTAGACTGGTCTCGGCTCGACTCGGCTCAGTTCAGTTCGGCTTGATTTGGTTCGGCACACACACACACACGAACACACAAAATCCATCACACTATTGCAGAGTGACTGCCTTATCTCTCAGTTTTAACCATATTGCAAATCTGCAAACTGCCAATCCACGATAGTTAAATAAGGTATTCGACCCACATGCGTGGTGTCAACAGCAAGTGTATGCCACATCTATTTTACTTCCAATTTTCTATTCTCCCAACTTGCAGTTGAAGAATCACTTTGTATGCAGTTTTGACATTCCTTCGCAAATCTTTCAATCATATCTTTTGGAGATCATGTCACCAAATCCCTAATTAGCTAAGTAGCCCATCTTGTCAACCCCTATATGGTGAGCTTGATACATGTTTTATATTTCTTCATCAATACTTGCAGCCTCTTCTGTTGCTACACCCGCACATGATACTGGTGGTTTCAGCCATATCTGGTTCACCTTTGTTAAAACATCAGCACGGTTATCCGCTGACTTGACTAAGGGCATTCACATTCTCCTTCATATTCATATACTTGATTATGCATACACTCATATATGTTATCATCATATTTTTCTACTAATTCTACAATAACTCTGAACCGTCATTTGATGATTATGCTAAAAAGTCCACTAACCTCGGAGCAATGGCTTAAACTGTTATAATGGAGTTAACCCAGTTATACACCGATAATAAGTCTGTAACAGTCGTAACTCGTTTTACTCCCAAACTTATTGCTAGGTTTAATCCTTTAAGTACTGCTTCAAATTCAGCGACATTGATAAGCACACTGTCATCAATTTCTTTCAGCCATGATGCATATTCTACAATGCTACCTTCCATTTCTATGCTTGCACCAAAAGCTATAAAGCTTGCATCACACCAGCCCTTCCAACCCTGGACTCTATTCACTGACCATTTGCCCTGTACCGGTCATTTCTCAATACTCTGATTAGTGTTTTGTCAAACGTATGCAGCACTTCTTTTGCTATTGCAACATCCCTCTTGCCCTCAGCAACACACAACTTCATAAAACTGCATGCAACTTGTAACCAACCAGCTACTAGGTAGTGAACAATCCGTTTACCACACATCACAATCAAATCTCTTATTGTACTAAAGCTCTCTACTGTTGGCACAGTTGATTCGTGCTGCCATGTACATATTCCATTTTTACTAATTGTCACCCGAAGCCCTAAAAATGGCACTCTACATAAGTCAACAGGCTCATTTGTGACTAGAACAAATTGTAACAAATGACTGCGCACAACTTGGACCAGCACTACTGAATTATTTATCAAAATATCATCAATTTTGTTATCATTACCAGCAGCCACCCTAGGATCCAGTGACAAAATTGTGGATAATATTTTGGAGATAATCTTAAGGGCTACATTAGGACAAAACCCTTGTCTAGTAATGATATGCAGTAGTTTGAATATTTTGAATTTTGTTATATTTTAACTACAAATCAATTTTCTGTCTAAAGACTTTTTTATTACCTGGGAAATGCCGAATGGTACAACAAGCGTAAAAAATACATACATGATATATGTACATATCATGAGAAAACTGTTTTGTGTAGTTGAAATAAATTAGGAAAAAAAATAAAAACTTTTATAAAGGTGTTTAAACCTTGCAAAACCACTGTACCTTTCAAACTTTATATCATGAAGAAAGTGTTTTGTGCGGGTCAAATAACTTAAAGAAAAACAACTGTAAAAAAGCTTAAATGTAAATGTGAAATGATTAGCAAGTAATACATGTAGCTAAATTGAGTCTGTTTTGCTATAATTACAATAAAAGATGATTTGGTAATAATACAATTAATACAAACTGAGAAAACAAATAAAAAGTCCTGAATATGTTAACAATTCTTGCATAGAAGGGTATGTGTCTGTACAAAAAAGGTTACTGTTCCACTAAAAGCTATTCACCAAAAACTTTAAATAAGAGGCTACTGGTACTTCTAGGCACTGGTACAAATGTAAAAATGGGATATCAAACTGTCTTCGTCTAACCAAATGGTGAGAGAATGTAAAGGCCATTCTCATTTGAGCTAATACAATTGTTCAAGTAAAATATATTGACTTTCACCGCGATTTAGAAATTGAACCTTACAAAAACCGGGAATAGAAGTTTATGAAAACAAAAAACATTGTGTTTCATAGAGTTTTAAATAATATATCCATTAGTGTGTGCATACACTTTACAGTATATGATAATGTATTTAACAATATGCCTTGCGTAGCTCTGTGGTGGAGCTCGTGGTTAAAGAAATTGTGATTGCAAGTTCCATGAGTTCAAATTCATCAAAACGTGGAATTTTAATTCCAAGAACTTAATAGTTATAACTGGACTTACTGAAGGACAGACGACAGAAAAAAAATGACAGATGACAAACTTTGAAGATTATATATATATACTAGCTGCGCTACTTGGCGTTGCCGGAGTAATAAACAGTCTTTGGACAGGAAATTGATTTGTATTTAACATATATAACAACATTTGACATTCTAACTTTCAAACTACATATCACGAGAGAAGTGTTTTGAGTATTTGAAATAAATTAGGAGAGAAAATAAAAACAAGTGTAAAGGTTTTTAAATTTTGTCAAACAACTGTAACTTTTAAACTTCATATCATGAAGAAAAGATTTGGTACTGGACAGGATCTTTTTTGGAGACATTAGACAATGTGTAACTTCTGAGAATACATGTATTTAATAGATTAATAAAAAAATGACAAAATATGGTAGTATTTTTTACTTGTAATTCTATTAGAACAATGTCTGCTAAAAAATGTTTGAATGAGAAATTAATTAAAAAAAACTTCGATTCCGATTTGGGACTTGGGCTGGTTGAAAGTCTAAGCACTTTGCTATACCGAAAGCATCTTGTTTACTGGCACCATTTCTATGTGTGTTCACAATAACAAGTGATTGTAGTTTTTAATTTAACTAATTGCAATGTTATAAATTACAAAATGCTAGATGCAAATATGATAATGAACTGTATTATCACACCTTCACTTTTTGTCTCACTATTAAAAGTGACCATTCTTTGGTTTTAGTTCATAGCTTTCCTTTATTGCTAGAGATATATCTGTATACACATATATTCATCACACAAAAACAAGTGTAAAAATTTAGCGCAACTACTCTCCTGTCTATCAGTGAGTGGCGCTTTTATATACAATTCTCTTTTTTCGTTCTTGGCTTGTCGATGTCTAGCTAGTGGCATATTCACAAGATGAATTTTGCCCAGCAGGCTCACCTCCATGGTGGTTTAGCTACTTTTGCCACTAATGAACCAAGGTCAAGTCATACGTCTTTAATAACCCGACTGACAAGTACCAAATTTGTGAACAAAATATGCATTTACAGTTTTGTAATGAAATAGTGGTATTTTTCTCGTATATGTATACACATGAAAGGGTTTGAATTTCAAAATTCAATTTCTTTGCAAGCTAAAGTATTGAATGCACTAAATGAATAATTTTTAAGCCATTACATCAACATGGAGGTTTTTAGTGTTCTCATCTAAAACATGTTCAGCTATTCAGGGGGGCAAGCAAATATGCTATGGATTCAGTCAGTCAATATTTTAAGATTTATTTTTCTCTAAGTTTTTTACAGTTAAAAATATTTATATTTGAACAAAAAGTGCCCAAAAAACCTTAAGCCCATTGTTGATAAACTATTTGCTGCTTTAGAAAGTATTTGCCACTGTTCTTCCTCATTGTTAAACTGAAGCCATCAGACTCATTTGCGCTTAGAATAACTATTACTGTTTTGTTTGATGAGCTACATATACTGAGTAATCACGTTTAAAAAAATTCTACCAAAATCTGGAAAACTCAAAAAAGGGTTTACGTAAAGTTAATAACGCATTTTCAGACAAGTTGTATGATCTACATGTAGTTTGTGCCAGAGAAATTGCAAAAGTGTCTGCCAGGCAACTTTTAACGTCACTGCGAAGAATTTTTTGATTAAAAGTAGGGTGAGTTGAATCACAAAGCATGACAGCTTTATTTTAGAAGTATTTTGTATGTGGCAACTATTAAAGTAGATGCCTTTTACACAATTGCTAACAATGTAACAATCATTCAAATGAATAAATACTGATTTAGACAGAGCTTTGACAAATGTGATTATAGTGTGTTTTTCACAATTCTAACACCTAAGCAATTTATGTAATAAATTACAACTTACAAATATATGTGCAAAATGAAGTAGTAGTATAAATTCAATATGCATATGATAGCTTTGACTAAATCTGTAATAAATAGCCCTGTCACATAAGAAATTAAATATTTAAAAATGTATAAATATATATATATTTATTAAAAATTTATATAAGACATACATATATAAGGCATATCATATAAATTAAGTTATCTAAATTATAAAAAATTAAAATGACTGAGATTTACGCAGTGCTTTAGGAGAAGGAATCTTTTAATTTCTTAAGGTGGCTTTGAATATGCCAGCATATAATTCTTTTGAAACTGTGTTTTGCTACAATTTAATGATGTAATACTGTAATGTTTTAATGTATAGGCTGGTTTCAAATTACTGAAACTAAATCCAATTCATTTATTTAGTTCATTCACTATTTTGAATTTTTGCTGTATTGATTAAGCACTGTTTTGACAGCTGGCACACTTTTGCTGCATTAATTTAGTTGATGTGTGCGGGTTATCCGTCTATAACATCACTTTCTTATCACATCAAATATTTTATTTTGGGAAGGGTTGCAACTCTCCATAATTAAGGACAACATCTAAATCATTTGAAGCATCATCATCACATCTCAAACAGGCCTCCCTACTTATCAGTACTGATATCTAAACTTCAACAGTCGTGCTTCCTACTTTTGCCCATTTTAGGGCCAGCGTTCTTGTTGCTAGAATCGTGCTTTGTGTCATTATAAATACTAGGAATTTCCTTGTCATACAGCCCATGACCAAAGTGATATTGGAAAAAAGAAAGGGTACTGATGGTTGAGAAAAGCAATATTAGCAGTCAAATGGCACTGCAGTGCAATAGGATAACTGCAATGGTAGCTGCAATGGTAGCTGCAATGTACTAGGTGTTATAATGTACAACAAACAGCAATAATGAAAGGAAATGATTATATGTTTGTATCTCTCCCTTGCAATAGGAGAAATGCAATATTAGAAGTAAAATGGCAAGCTGCTGTGTAATACACACAGTTCGAAAGTTGGTTGTGTTGAATGCAGAATGGTTTTGACAACGATCTGTAACCAAAGTGAAAAAATGAGTCATGATTACAGAAACCATGGTTAAGTCGGGTGTGTGAGATTTAGAGTTATCTACACTAGTAGAAGGAAAAGATTCTCAGTTATTTTGCAAAAGAAAATTTGATTCCAACTTAATTACATCAGATTTTATGGTCAATAAACTAAATGCATGTTTACCATTAGTGCGAAAACGTAGTTTTGAGAAAACCATTGTTAGAATTTGAGAAACGAAAACCGATGCACAATTTTGTTTACATTTCAAAACGTCATATCAACCAATATCAAGAAATTTTGATATTTATCTAGATTTTTGTATTTATAAGCAAAATATTATGCTGAATTTAAAAATCTAAACAGAACTTAGTTGGTTGTCATAGTAATAGCTGTATATCTATAAGGAATTGTAGGCATATAACTTAATTTTGCAGATATTAAAAACGGCTTGGAAGCACCGCGATATTGGGCACAGCCGTAGTATCACCAACAAAATCTTTAGAAAAATAATAAAAGTAACATATTGCCCAACATCCGTCACGATATACTTCAATTTTTGTAAATTCAAATGATTATTCATATAATTAAATATTGTAATAATTTTATAAAAGTCGTTAAAAATATCATCGTCATTTCCTTTATTTTCACTGCTTTAGATATCAGTTGGAATACCAAAGTACTCATTATAAGTGCTCAAAATGTCATTTACCTATTTTAAAACCGGCAAAAAAGAAACCATTACTTTTTAGTACTTTTAGGTTAATTACAGAAACCTTCAGCAATTGGACAATGCCATAGACTGGTGAAATGTGCATGATTTTCTCGTGAAATGCGCACAACTTAATGTTTCTACTCTCTTTCGCATGGCCTAATCGGCGTTTTGTTGGCCAGTATTAATTTTTATTAAAAAACGCTTGTCAAGTTGTAATGGCCATTTTAATTTGTATAATCCAATCAGATGGGTTAGTTTTAAGATATTGTGTCAACTTTTTGAAGACTTGGTAACATATTTAAATAGGTTTATATGTGTTTTGTATCGTTATTATAATTAAATGACTTCATAGAACAATGGTTAAATTTGTTGATGAGATTTCTCACAAGGATTTGGGACGGCCGTTTATGAATAGTTTTCGTGAGTTGTGTGCACATATGAATTTATCATAAAGCTTCCAAACAATCGGTTCGCTCGTGTTTGGTTGTGGGAAAACTTTAATTTATTTATACAAATGTACGTGTAAACTTATACACATAAACAATCACTCTGTTTTGGCGGTTTGCTAGAATAACCTTTTAGAAGTCTCTGTTACGTGTAGATTGCATTTCTTATTTTGAAGAATGTTAATACAGCCAAAACAACTAAAAGCTAATTTATTTATAGAAGAAACAAAATAGTGGTTCTGAGCAATAAAGGAAAGCTATGAACTAGAACCAAAGAATGGTCACTTTTAAGAGTGAAACAAAAAGTGAACGTGTGATAATACAAGTCATTATTATATTTGTATCTAACATTTTGTAATTTCATATCATAGTCATGTGACCCATACTCTCTGCCAAATTAGGCCAACAGTTTCTGAAGCATTTTTCCCCTATCGCAGGTAACCAACAGGCTCCTTATGTTCATTAGAGAATGATATGCACTCCTTCGAGCAAAGGTTAAGAAATTAAATGATTTTTCAAGGTAGGTTTTGAGATATCAGTGCTTAAATGACAGCTTTAAAATTTTGATAAAATAGAACCATAGACATGGTTTTATCGAATGTGTGAAGTACATTTGTGAAAATATTTCAACAAACGAGGTTGCATGAAAGTGTAAACAGAAGCCATATTGTTCAACTATGTTCTATTTTAGCCGCTTTGGAAACGGATTCTAATCTACGGTAGTTTGTGATGGCGGCGATTAACTGTTCAATTTTTAGCTTTTCAGAGCTTGCAATCACATTTCCATATATTTCACACCTACAAAACAACAGATTAAGACATGCTGAATCTTATGATACCAAATAACTGTAATGTGAATTTTGTTGCAAGTCAACCTTTTAGGTTTATCAGCACTTTTTTTAAGAAAAAGCCGTGATGACTTTTACTCTCTATTTGAGGCCTGCCAGTGATTCACTTTGTAAGCAGCTTTTAAGCCTTGTAGGAGAAAAATAGGGAGTCAAATGAAGAAGAAAGTTGCTTTGTTAGCGTGATAACAATCTAAAAGATGGCCCATGTTGATAAACCTAGGACACACTAGCCCATTGCGCACTTCAGCTTAACTAGAACTAATAAAAGCCTAAGTATGTATTACAAATGTAACATAACTATTTGCCCACTGAGCTTGAACAAACTGATTGGTTGTCTTAATTTTAAAATTGCCAGTGACTTTATTTTATTCTATGAACCTTCTATAGTCTTCAGTTTCAAAGGATACTAGTGTTTTACATTCCTGGTGTAATCATAAGGCTTTTACAATAAAGTAGGGTACGAGTTAGCAGGTCAGTTAGGCTGATCTTAAATGTAGGTCCTCTAGCTAATTATTTAGCACTCTAGAATATATTAGGTAGAGATGACTCACTATATCTGTGGCAGTAAAACTTGGTTTGTACAATTAATACATTACAGCGAGACAGTGCATAGACATGAGTTGTTTGTCTAAATAGCTTAATTATTCACATGTAATGAGAATAATTTTTTCTCTCAAAATTTTTAAACTAAATGTTACGACAAGTACCTCATGTGTCTAAATTTGTCACTTTCAGGAGGTGCAAACATTTTGGTCTGTTATATTCACATAAAGCTAGGCCTTAAACACATTTGCTCAGTTAATTTGAAACTGGGACATGTGCAAAATGATCAAGGGTGTTGGGCTTAAGGGAGTCCTTTAGTTACAACGGTCTTGGTTTATGCGGTTTTGAGGTTACCAGCAGGTCTCATGGAATTATAAAAATTTACAATGAGCACCATTCCATCCTTATGCCATGTGACTCGTAAGAGGTGTAAACAATTGCGAACATCAATAATGTAAGCATTTGTGCAGAAATGCTAAAAGAGAAACCGACGGGTTAACAACTCAGTGGCTCCCAGCCTTGGAATCATAGCTCTCAAAGTTATCATCATTATGATAGACTTCATACAAAAGAACAAGCAATACTTATGAAACGAATTGATGTAATAAATAAGTTTCTGTTTGAGTTGATTTGTCATAAGATAAGTTAACACGGAAAAATTGTTATCAATCTTGTTTCATTTCAGGGTTATCAGCTCGTTTTTTATTAGCAGAAGTAACGGAATCAGTATCCAAAAACAGAGCATTGTCACAAGTCAACAAAATCAATTTGCCGAATGAACATAAACAACTGATTGTTTACCAACAATGAAAAACAGACAAAATCGTTCTCCTCTTAATAGCTTTTCCTCTAAATAATTTAAAAAGTCTAAAAACATACCAATCAATAAAATACTTAGCCTGCTGAGCCTTCAAATAAAATCTTCAAAACCTGCATGTTCAGCTAAACCTAAGCGTTAGCTTAATCAACCTTACATACATTAGCTTATAATATCATTTTAGAATAACACAGGGTACAGGTTAGCAGGGCAGTTAGGCTGGTTCTAAACGTATGCTCACTAGTCAATTAATTCACACTGTAGTATACCCACACAAATGTGACTCACTAAACCTGTGGCAGCACTGAGTGGTGAGTACATTTAATGCATCACAGCATGATAGCGCAGAAACTTTAGACATTTGTCTAAATAAAAATAATCGTTCACATGTAATGAAGTATTTAATGTTCTTTCTCTAAATTTTTGAATTATAAGCTATTAGAAGTGCCTCAGATGCCTGTGACACCTTTAAGGGGTACTAGCTTTTTTTTTATATTCACAATCATACATGTATCTTAAGATACGAGCCTAATTAATTCCGGGACTGAATATTTGGACTTTAAACAATATATATAAAATAAAACATATATAAATACAATATAAAACAACCAAATACAAATTAATATGTTCCCATATCATAAAAAACACCTAAAAAGGATATTACAGGAAGAATCGTGTTCCTAATAGTTATAGCTCATTAGCTATGCTAACAAAGTAATAAATACCGATTTAGTTGATAAACTATGCAATAGAATATTACTATGTGCACTACTTTATGGATTTTTCACCTTGGAGACATAAGTAGTAGCAAACTGTAGAATAAGAGAGACTTGACATAAACGCTTTCGGTACACGAAACTTTGTTACGCTATAAACAGAAACTTTGAACTTAACTCGCATGAATTTAGCTTAATAAATCTAAACTTTAAGCTAAAATTTAATATTTTACAAAACCTCCTATAATTTTGCTGTTTTGATTTTTCATTGTTTGTCGCCAGTTTGGCGCCTTTTGTCTCACTTTCACTATAACTTTAGCCAACCTTTTTAAAACTTTGTTAAATTGATTCGAAGAGAAAGACCAGGCGATGCTGTTCTCACAAGCGGCCTTTCACATCCTTGATCATATAGTGGCCATTTAAAAGTGACCCATATGCTCGTACCTCAAAGGTTATTAGTATCTCAAGAGAGAAATATGCTCAAACTTGAGCTCATATCGCCATTTCTCTCATGTTGGGGCACTCATATGTTGAAGTATGATTGCATAGCTAGAAGATGAACACATTACCTCAGTTAATTGGACTTTAGTTGAGTTTAATACTTAACTATAGAGCCAGGAAACTTGATCTGATAGCACTGTTAATGTCAAAGTGATTATAATATGGATATTTCTGTTCCTTAGTAATTTAGTATGCCTATGTTTTCATATTTTATTTGCATAATTTTTCCTAGTTAACACTGACATTAGTTTTGAATGCCAAACAATTGCTGACTTACCTCCACCTTGTAGATTTGTTAAATAAATATGCACGAAGAGGCTGATACATTTCTCTATCAGTTAATATATATTGCCTGCGTTTAACGAACAATGATCTTACAGCCTGCATTGCAATTTGTTGGAGCTTAAAAGCTTCATAATTTATTTTAAAGTAGAAGGCATATTCTTTTATCAATTTATTTACCAAAGTTGCATGAAGAAAATTGCACTAATTGATATGTTTGCTACAGTTTGCAGTTTAAAAAGGCTTCTAATGTGCAATTGAAGAGAAGTTACAAGTGTCGATCTGTTGTAAGCCGAGTTCAGATTACCACAGTTATGCTATCAATTGATGTATTATAAAACTACAAATTATAAGTTGTAACGAAAATAATGTTTCGAATGATGCAAATGCATATCCAAGAACAAGTGAAACAAACCATAATTATCATACATGGAGAAGCAAACCTTAGCACTTTTTAAAACAAAAATATTTGCATTGTAAGCTCTGCAGGTCGCGTTCTGATTGTTGCTTATGTATGGAACCTTTTCATCATTTTCTAGCTGTTAAATATTTTCTACAGTGGCTGCTGACCTGAACCCTTCTTCTGCACTATGGAGATAATTGGCAATAGCATCCAAACAATTTTTACCAGAGCAAAGCTTTAACATGTTGCTATCTGAATAATATTCGGGCAAAAATAATGATAGATTTTTAGCCGAACGCTTGCTTAGCACAAGCTGCCGAAAGCATCCTAATTGCCGAAACGGTTTTTCAATGTGTAGAAGTATCAAGACAGCCTTAAACAAAACTACTATTAGACTGATACAGCTGTTAATTATTTCTATGGTGTTACAATCAATGTTTTAACGACAAAACACAGAGACTTGGACCTGGAAAACTGATGTTGATGGAATCAAGTCAATATTACCACATTTTTATGGACACTTTTAAATAGAAACATGGGATTCAAAATGAGAAAAACTAAAATACTGCTGTAAAAAGTTATTCATGTTATAATGATTATTTCATGCATGTTCTTAGAGATTTTAAATTTGATAGAAATTCACACTAACTGTATAATAATAGCAAAAAGAAGAGAATCGTTCCAGCTAACTGTATTCATATAATAGACTGAAGAAAGTGAACGGAATAGCATTTTTCATTCCAAATATTCTTATTGTTGTTTTTGTCACTAAAATTTAATGCTATGTCAACAAACTTGCAAGAACTATGTTTTTTTTTGTTAATATAAGCATGCCTGAATAATTTATTCTTGCTTGGTTATGATGATATAACCGATATTACAGCATGGTGAGTAGAAATATGCTTATAGGTAAATGAAATGATCATAAAAGTAAAACTAGCTTAAGCCAAGCAACATTTTGACTTGATCATGGGCAGTCAACGCTATTTCAAATTTTCACAGTGTTCTCATTAATTAATCTTGTAATTTGAGCCTTCAAAAGAATCTGCTGCTGGTATCTTTGATGGCATCATTAAATTTACCACAAAACCTTTATTTGAACACCTGGGCCTTTTATCTTTCAACCTTTATTTTATGATGGCATTTAATTCGAAGTGGTGTTCAGCAAAAGGGGAATTCTTAATTATTCAACTAGTTTTTTAAGATTTTGGAAAATTAAATTTCATTTAAGAATAATGAACTATAACATCCAGCATAAAATTACAACACAAAAAAGTTTAACAAAAAACAAACAATAAAATAGCCACCAACCTACAAATATAATGCAAAAAAGCATTATAAAATATATGCAAAGCAAAATAACAAAGTGGTTATTGGTGGGTAATAAAATGTTTGACGTTGAAAATCAAAGATGCATCACTTTTGCAACATTCTTTGTTATTATCTAGAACTTTATCGTCAGTGTCGAATAGTTAAAGTTTATTTTATTTGTAATTCCAGCACTGGCCCGCTTTTGCTGGAGACATTCTGATCTAGTCTTAATTTGGCGTCTGTCTTGAAACAATTAATCTTTTTATCCTCGGAGTTGTCTAGAGCGTTGGTCAGCCTACAGCTCTTAAACGACTTGGTGATTAGCATCTTCGTTTGTTGTCTGCTCGACATGTCTGCCAAAGTTTTTAAGAATGTTCTCGTAGTGCTCAGAGATAGTTTAATCAACTACTACACAGTAGGAGAGTTTTAAATGAAAGCCAAGGCCTTGATGTAGTAGGCTCAATATCAATATTGAGTTGGATACACGATCAATACATTTACATGTAATATTTGTTAGCAAAACTCAAAATTCATCCAAATCGCACTGATCTTGTAGTACAATATGCCTAGTTTGGTACCTTTGATTACTAACTATTTTGATTAATGTCAAAGTGTTGCTCAAATATTGGTGGCTTTCAAATAAAATTAGCTTTCAAATAAAGGGTGGCTTTTTATTTTTTAAACTTGCTCCTTTTGTGCAATTTCAAATAGAGGTGGCATTCAATTAAAGGTGGCCTTCAAATACAGGCTTTACGGTAATCCATAATAATTAGGTATTAGTAAAGTAACAAATCTGATATTTGATGTATTCAACTGCTTTCTGGAGCATATTGAATTTACATACTGATACAATGCTTAAAGCTTTCTGTGCTGGCTGTGTATTTATTGCTTTTAAGCGACACTGGTTACATTAATCATTAAGTCGTTTCAAAACAACATCAAAATGTAAATGGCTAATATAAATGTTAATATTTTTCTGAAAGACTTTGCTGAAAAATGTAGACAATTTAATTGATCATCTCAACTTGTGCAGAGGTATACCTAATGTCTTGTTTTTTTTCTTTTTTATCAGCTTTCAATGA
Organism: Watersipora subatra; assembly: GCF_963576615.1. NCBI lineage: Eukaryota > Metazoa > Bryozoa > Gymnolaemata > Cheilostomatida > Watersiporidae > Watersipora > Watersipora subatra. Next base: position 18,627,141 of record NC_088710.1, read on the forward strand.
AGTTAATACACAACCAAAACTTTAGTTCCATGACAAATTGATGTGATTGCTTACTTTCACAGTAAATTTTTAATACAGTTTCTTGTGTTTTGCTATTTTGCTCAAGTTTTTTTTGCTTTTCCTTTCTATGATAATGGCAGATTATTAATAGTACCCAGCTTAACCACGTTAGACCCATAGCTCACATTTTAATAGTTTGAAAATCAAAAAGTATCAGAGAGTATGAAAATATGTTAATTGTTAGGTTTAAGAATTAGAATGATTTTACAAGCCACTTATTACAGGGAGAAAAGCTGCAGCAGAGCAAATAGCAAAGAAGTCATATGAAATATCACCAAAGGCTGTAGAAAAACCTTCATACTTGCTAAATATGGATGAAGGTAACATTTTATAGCCGATCTTTGAGGTTTTGATTTTTTCATCACTGTACTCACCTTAATTAATCGTATTGTGATAGTCTATAAACTTCTAAGATATTATGCATTGCCAATTAGCTGCTGTTGAAATGAAGGGAGGACAACACTGAGTTCATGCCTATAGTTTAGTAAACTAGCAGTTTTACATACCAAAATGTTAACAATTATATGGATGTCTTAGCTGCTATGTTCAATACATAGAAATAATTGCCGGTGAGGGTTAGGCTTGCATTCCCAATGTATTATTAACTTTTATCATGCATTACATCTGGCTCAATGGTTTTCTGCATTTTCTAAAAGAGGTTTGAGGTAAAAATGCTTTAACAATATAAGCAGTTCTTTATGAGTACCATTTACGAAACAGAAGAAATTTCTAGACCGCTTAGAAAGACTTTTTACTCACTTCAAAATTTTGTCATCGGTCGAGGTTTTCAGGATATTTATAACTCACTAAATTTTAACATATGTTAAATATGCATTTCATACAATATGAAATACGTTTGACATCTTTTAGAGGAATTGATAGCAGATTTATTAAATATACTTGTTCAATTTATATATTATATTATCTTAACATTAAACTAATCTATTTTATTTGTATGGCTCAAAATTAGTCAGCGCTGATTTTGCCTCTTTGATTCTGTGGTTAGTCTCGATTCACCGTTTATTTTTTAGTAATTTCTCATAGATTTAAGTATTGCGTGTACAACATACTCTAAAAGCATAAATATGTTTAAGGATATGTACCTACCTACCTGTATAGCAATAGCAAGTGTTTAAGAAACATTTTAGGCATGTTGAAGTGTTAAGTTTATGGCTCAAACTTAACAATTACACCTTCAATTTCTACAAATTTCTTATTTTGCGGTTAAGTCTGGAATATAAAATTTGCGAAAGAAATCCCCCTTAAGTTTAGGGGCTTTTTTTCTGAAAACAAAAAAGTTCTGTTAGTTGGAACAGTTACATGCCCATGTAGAAGACTGAAAAAATAATCATTCTAATTATAAGCAAAAATGTTGATAACAACTAAAGATTGTAGGAATAGAACTAACAGATTTAATACAGTGCCTCAGAATACAATTTTACTTTGTTCCAAAGTTAGCATCATATATGAAAAAAATTGTATGAAGAGGTATAAAAACCGTTTTATTACATGTGTATAATTTGAACATTCCGTAATAAAATTATAAACACTTTATATAAGTACTGAACATATTTAATAATTAGTAACAAAATAATATAATAATCATTGTAACTATAGTTATTTACAGTAACTTTAGTATATTTAGTGAAATTATTATTAGGATCTGCAATAAAATGTAATATTACAATGTCCTATAATGTACAGTACATGCTATAGATAGTTTTAACCTTCAAGACAGACAAATGTATAACATAAACTTTGAATTCCCTTTAAATGAGTTTAGCTTACTAACACAGTAAACTAAACTAAACTAACCAATACTAAACCAAGTTTTAGTATTTTTTTAATAATTTATTTACCTTCAACTTTTAACCACTGAAATTTATCTCCTTTCAGTTTTCAGCTTTGTTTTCACAAAATTTTTTAGTGAGACCTATTACAACTTTGTTCAATCTTATTCGCGAAGAAAGCTCAAACTATGCTGTTCCCGAACATATTCTGTTCAATACGTAATGAAGTGGATTTTTTTTAGCAGGTTGAGAGAAGTTGCCTGATCACTGAACCTCTGTTCAAAGGGATTGCAAGACCAACTTTGCTACTGATTTTTAAAGGAAAATATTACTGTTTTTTGCATGAGAAATGCTGAACTAAGAGAAATCAGTCATTGGGTCCCTTTCATGCGGTGGCAAAATGTTTTCAGCAAACAGCATTGTGGCTTCTTTGTTATTTTCATGTACATACTGTAATAAGCATACGGTTACCAAATTTAAAGTCAGACAAACATGTTGTTGAATTGGAAGGTGAAATAAGATTCATATGGCAAGGTGAAAAATCATAATGTTCCACTTCATAAGGTGAACAACCCGATAACAGGTAGTCGTATTCTTAGGATGCACTGTATTTACTTGTCTTTTTGAAGCTTACCTAGCAAATCAGCTGATTGATTCATAACTCAAAGTAAAACTGAGAAAAGAAACATATCTCTACTAGCCTAATGTTTTAGATGATAGCTAACAAAAATACTCCAACTCCAGTAGAGTTATCACTTTATTATTAATAAAAATTATAGTAATAGAAAGGAAGTAACTCCGAATCAACTGTGTTTGTAGGTTTTGGCTCAGAGCTCAAAAGAGGCTTGAGTAACATTGGCAGTTCTCGGCTAGTAGCAATTGGAGTTGCGCACAAATATTATCCAAATAGTAAACAACATGAAGACATCAGCAGTACAGCTAAAAAGTCATATGAAGGATCACAAGCAGTTAAAAAAATATCTCCATATTTGCGAGATACCGATGAGGGTAAAGCCTTTTATTCATTCTTTGAAGTTTTTAATATTTTTATCACAGTGCTTACGTTATTTAATTTTACTGTGGTCTTCTACAAACTTCCAAGATATTTTGTATTGTCTAATTTATTCAGGTTGTTGAAATAAAGTAAAGACAACACAATGTTTTATAACTATTATTTAATAGACTAACAGTTTTGTGTACCCAAAGTGTAATGGTTATAAGAACGCCTTAGTTATTATCTTTAATACATCAAGATAATTTTAGGTTAGTGCTGCATCAGTATTTTTAATACACTATCAACTTTTAGCATAGATTATTTTTGGTTCTATGATTTTTTACACTTATAGGAAGGGTGCTGAGGTAAAAATTTTTGACATGCTAGCTATTTGCTTAGGAACACCATTTAACTGATTGGAACGAAATATTGATAAACGTTCACACACAATTATTTTGGCATCATGTCATTGGTCAAAGTATACAGCTTTTTGACAAGTTACTAAACTATATTCTTATACAAAATAATGTGACAAATACAGCATAAAAAAATGAATCATTCATAAGCACAGTTTTCTAAATTCAATTTCATGCAAAATGTGTTTTGTATGACATAGACGAAGGTAAAAAAAGTTTTTGAGCATTTAATTAGATAAATATATTTAATTTGCTCATCATTTGGCTATCCTTTGCTATTACAGCATTTTGATTTTAATAAAAACTAATTTATTCTGATGCTAAATGGCTTATAATTATTTAACACTGACCTTGCCTTTGATTCTGACATCAGACATTTTATCATTCGGTTTTTAATAATTTATTACTGATTTATGTGTTGCCCAAAGAACGTACTGTACAATTATGTATATATGAAAAAATGTGGACTTACATTTATAGCAGTTTCAACTGTGCTAAAGTGTTAAGTTTATGGCTCACACTTAAAAATGTAGTTTATATTTTTTTAAACTCCCATTTCCCGGAGTGGTCTTGAACGTAACATCCACCAAAGTAAACCGAATTATTCTAATATTTATCTAAACTTGCAGTAGAGGGACAACTCTTCTATAAAAAGGTCAAGGAGCACTGCGAGTGGTAACAGTTGAACTGTAAATCATGTGGGCTACTGTAAAAATATTCATTTTGGTTTTTACGCAAGTGTTGATAGCAATGACAATTCGTAGGGATGGAACTAACAGCTTTAATATTCACTTGTCTTTTGGGAAGCCTACCTAGCAAATCAACTAGTTGATTCATACCTCAAAGTTAACAAAGAAAAAACTGAAAAAATCTTTACCAGTCCATCAGTTTGTATGCTGGCTGACAAAATTTGAACTCGAGTACAGTTATCAGTTTATTATTGATAAAGATCCAAGTAATATGAATGAAGTGACTAGGAATCACTGTGTCTGTAGGCGCCGTCTCAAAGAACACAGAGACTTGTGAGTTACAATCGCGTAAAACGAAAGTCAAATCTCTCACGAGTCCAGAACATGAGGAAGTCATCAGTACAAGTGAAGAGAGTGTAGATGAAGAAGAGGAGGCAATTCCACAAAAGCTGGAATTAGCTATTAGAGAGTAAGTTATAGCTAATTAACTTGTGATTCATGTCTAGACGTGGTTATTTATTAGTCTTCCATAGTTTTCTTGTTACACCTGCTATCTAGACAACTAAAATGCTGATGTCTATATTTCCTCGTTTTCTTTAGACTGTGTTTTCACTCTTCTATAATACAATATTAATTATATTGTTATTAAAACTTTCGGTTATCTCACACGAAAAATGTATTAAAAAGATATTCTAAAAAGCATTTGTATTGTTATAAAAACTGCTGGAAAATCAATTTCAGCTTTCAACGAATAAGACTACCTGTCAGATAGTTAAATTTTTTATTTGCGTATTTTTGTTTTATTAAATCAGTTGCTTACCAGTTTGAGAACTTCACCGAACAATTTTTTAATCTTTTAAAAATGGCCATACTCCATCGCTTGTAAACTTATTGTATGGTTACCACTTGCAGACTGTGCAAAAGCAAAGACATTGCTAAATATACTCTTCTTCAAAACCCAACAAACATGAAGAACATTGCTATTGTGGGAAACACAGTGAAACAGCTTGCAGAGGACCTAGAAAAGCTGGAGAATGAGTTCCCTAGTTACTCCCTGTTTGTTGTGAAAAAAGACAGTCGTGTTCATACCAAACAGTTTATGAAAGTGGAGAGATTTGGTATCGAGCGAGATGCAACTTGTGAGCTCATTCTTCGAGCTTTTCTACCAGGAAGTGATACTGAGGTAATGGCTCTCATGTAAATTTGTGAAAGAACTTTATTTACTTAAAGTTAATACTGACTATTGCTTTGTCATTACGAAATTTAAACTGCAAAATTTGTTGTATCCTAAATTTACACCTAGAATACTTTAGCTGTGATGTCTTATTTTTTACCTCTTAAAAGGTTTGTTAAATTGAAATTACGTTTTGATGTAAAATTTCCAATTTATATTGCTTGTTAAAAACTGCTATTCTGTTCATTTTAGAATACAAATTTTGAAGCAGTTGTTATCCAATGCGAGAAAAAACAAAACTCTGTAGAAACGGACAGTTGTAGACATTTTCAGTACCTACTTTTTGCATATCGGAAGTTATTGAATGTTATGTTAAAATACCAGTCATGTTTTCAGATGGTTCATGTAATATAAACATATTATTCAGCCATTTTTTTCCTCTATTATATTCTTAAACTGGTCAAATTTAAATCTTAAAAGGCATATCTGTTTTTGTTGTGAGAGTTTATTAAATATACTTCTCCAAACAATGTGACATATAGTGCTCTATAATCCTGTTGTCTGAGTAATCCAGTGCAACTTGAAGGTCTTTTAGTTTTTTCTTTATTATAATATATTTTATGGCGCGTGCAACTTATACTCCAGCACAACTTAAACTGTAGTCCGCAAGGTTTGGCATTCAGTTTCCTAGTCAAAATTTGTAAAACATTCTATTGATAACTTGTTTGCGTGGGCTTGTTTTTAGGCATTCTTTGCAGTAGCACCAGCTCACATGATGTTTACCAGAAAGAAGAATCGAAGGCTTATGGCAGCTAGTAACATAGCCGCTGGGATGGAAGTAGCAAAACAAGTACCTACCAGGAAAGTCTATCAGATTCGCTTAGAGCTAGTCCAAGAATGGAGACAACATGCCGGACTGTTGGAAGAAGAAACCCTGAGGATTTTAAATGTTCATCCTCCTCTGATAGGCTACAGGTACCACTACGAAAGGGAACAAAATGAAGAAGTGGAAGAGGATGAAGCTGAAATGATGGCGCCGCATGAGCAAGCTCTACCATTAGAAGAAAAATTCTGCCTAAATGATATGGTCCTGCTTTCGTTTAGGGGTCCAAATCCAGAAGAGATCCAACAGCAACAGCAAACTTATCGAGAGACTCCACCGGAGCGAGTTGTACAGATCACGACCTGGAACAAGCTCATAAAATACAATCGACCTGCAGGAAGAGTGATTAAAATATTTGTAAAGAACTGCTTCGGCCAACTTTGCAACAACTTCCACACAGTTCGATATCAAAGGAATGAAGGCATAGCTCACCATCTGCTGTTCACGCTAAATGATGGGTAAGACATGGTCTTATTATAAAGAGATGGCCTATAAAAATACTGCCTTTTTAGAAGCTCATTTTCTCATTGTTTGGTTTTTTATTGCTATTTTGAAAAAGCCTGCTCAAAACTGCAAAAAAATTTTTTGCAAAAATATTGAAACCTCAAAACCTTATTAAGGTCCGGCCACACGTAACGAATTGTTCGTTCAATCTGACCGAATCCACGAATTTCACAGAATTCACAGACCTATTCTGCCGAATATCATAGATTCGTCTGAGCTGTGCATGCACACCGAATTCGTTAACGAAACGCTTTTAATTGGCTAACCAATTTTTTTAGCGAGCACGGTTCTAGTAGCTTTGACAAGTGGTATAGTCCAAGACACGTTCGACGACCCACAATACAAGTATGACCGCGATATGACTTGATACATACGATGCAACGGCCTATATGCGCTATTGTTGGTTCTCTCTCGTTGGTTCACCATGACAGGAACTTCTCATCGTGTATCCAGAATTTTCTTTTAGATATTTTAGAAGTCATGAATTATTTATTTTTCAATAATAATAATTTCTTTTTATGCAGCAAAAGCTCCGTCGCAAAAACAGTCGTTATCTCTAGCGCATATAGGCAGTTGCATCGTATGTATCAAGTCATATCGCGGTGCTACTTTTATTGTGTGTCGTCGTACGTGTCTTGGACTATATCACTTGTCAAAGCTAATAGAATCGTGCTCGCTAAAAAAATTGGTTAGCCAATTAAACGCGTTTCGGTAACGAATTCGGTGTGCATGCACAGCTCAGACGAATCTATGATATTCGGCAGAATAGGTCTGTGAATTCTGTGAAATTCGTGGATTCGGTCAGATTGAACGAATAATTCGTTACGTGTGGCCGGACCTTTAAGCTTTTAACAGCAAGTTATTTAGCAATTTGCTAAAAATATTGTATAAGCACTATGCTCTTACCTTTTTTTGTCGACTGACTTCAATTTATTTTCTCAACTAGCTGTTTTTTTGTTGACAGAGAGCTGAATAATGGTGACTCGGGCAGCATTGTCTACAAAGTGAGGCGTAATAGAGTTCTCTGCCCACTGGGCCTGCTCATAGGAAAATTTGTTGATGGTGTATTTCCTAACACGTACTACAAAGCTGTCATCCTAAGCCAGGCTCTTCAGTATTTTCAGACGCGTTACAACCTCGGAGAACTCACTCTCTATACTATTTCTGCAGCAGAAAGTAATGTCCCTACTACCGACGAATCAGATATTGGGCTTGATGAAGTAGTTAGTTAAAGTGACTCAGTGTATCTGTTTTCCACTATATACATAGAATGGCCTGGCACTAAATCTTAATCCTTGCATTCGCTTCACTGATGCAAAATGTTTATGCTAGGAATTCAAACTTATTTAAAGCTAGTTTTAAATCTAATTTCCATATTGCACATACAACTTGTTCTCGCATAATGGTAGGTTGCGTTCTGAAAATCCTGACACTAAGCTATTTCATCATTAAATGAACCCAATCCATTTCCTTCTAAGCCTCTATTGCATATGAATAGACTACTCTGTATGTGTTTGCCTTTATTGCCATCTTTTGTGCTTCTTTTAAATTAATTCTGAACTTTTAGCAAGTAAATTGAATTTGAACTTTTTTAATCAGCCCATGCTTTATGTCTGTAAACAAGTATGAGGCTACAGAAATTTGCAGTGCAGTGTTGCTACATATTTTAAATATTCTTTGTTTACTATCTTGACATTTCGCTTGCCATTCAACATCTGTATGCTTTACATGTCTTCTTTATAATGCTTCAACTACAGCAGATATTACACAAGCGCCCTATACTGTCTGTCCTCACAAACAATGGCTGGCTTGCTTGTATAATATCTATTGGTTTATTGTTACTTCAATAGTTTGAGAAATATTTTGGCTTTTTATTATAATTTAGTATCTTTAACAAAAATAAATTAACATTATACGATTAGCCAACTATCAAAAAGTTGTTGTCTGTCAGTCCATTCAGTTTACAGAACTCATGGTTAAAGGTTTAGATTGAGTGATTTCAACAAGAATCCAATTTATCACAATTTAATTCAGTAAACTGACACTCTAACATCTGTACTGAACAACCGCCTTTAAAAATTTATGGCTAATTGTACAGCTCTTTGTTCACTTTGCTTTATCTGCAACCTACATGTAGATGATATTTCACCCCTACTCACTAGACTATGAGGGTGCTAGTATATACAATAGAGATACAGAGATACTGCTATACACTGTTTTCTCTCAGTTGTAGCCAAAAATAGAAAAATGTTTTAAAGCTAGTTGAGAGGTTCTTGTTATTCCAATTTAATTTTAGAGTTTGCATCGATTTGACGTTATATGTTAACACTATGAATCCTGATCTTGTATATACAAGTTTCTATCAATTTAAAAAAACACTTAGAATAATGACTTTTCAAAAACTTTTTAGAACATTTTGAAGCTCTAAACTTTTAAAGTGCAACAAAGAAATCAAAAGTAAAATTTTTTTTATTGCACACTATCAAAATCAATACTTTTAGATAACAGAAAAAATATAATGATTGCAGTACTCCAAGTCTGATAGAGCATGTATATTCCTTATGAAAGAAAAAGCAAATTGTTCCATTGATTTTTTGCTTAAGATTAGAAACTTTTTAGTTTTGTTGCAGTGGCTTAGGTCTATGGTAGAGCAGAAATCATTCTACACACAATGCCATAATACAGGCTTTGCGCTGAAAGGGGGTTTATGCTGAACCGTCTTGCTATTGTGGTCACACAAAATAAAACACGAGACACAAAAGTTTGTTGATCTGGGTTTACATAGGATGGGAAGGAGCCTGATAGAAAAATGGATCACCTGGCTGGTTCAACCAAAGTTCTGCAGCAATGGCAAGTCTGGGGCTGTTGAAGCCATGTCACAATGGTAAGAAAGGAGAATCAGAGCTTATTTTTGGACTGATTTTTAGGTGTCAGTTTTTGCATGCACTAACTAGTGCTATCGTAAGTAGTCTAAAAAAAGCCTAGCATTCGCAGAACAAGATCCCTTACAGCATTTGACAGCGCTCAAGCAGCACCTGTGTATGTTTCAAAATGGATGACTATACTATTTTAAGCATCAGCCACAACTTCCAATTACAGTTCATATTTATTTGGTTTCCTTTTTATATAGACTTTGAATGACAGTCTGTTGTGTAAGGGAATCATTGCCTCATCAAGTTTAAGGTTAGGAGAAAAAATGCAAAGCTGTGTGAGAGCTTCCTATTTAGGTGATTGCATAAAAACGCTATTTTAGCCAACACTTTGTAGTTGTATAAATATATGTGACATGATAGACAATCTTGCATATATGCACTGATACATTTTCATATTAGGATTAGGATAATTTGCAGCAGCACCTTAGTTTTCTGAGATCAGTCCAAGTATCCCAGTCTAATTTAATATAATGCATGTAATCACTGCAGAAACTTTCAGCAGTCTAATCTGGTACAGAAGCGCTGTGCAAAGCAAAGGCCAGCAACGGTAACAATTATTTAATAACTACCTTTGCTCTGCTTTTTGATAACCAAATTCTACTTACTGTATAAATCATGAGTTGGAATTTTAAAATTAGTAATGACGGTTTAACCAAGGGGATTCAAAACTTGTATTTAATTAATTTATTAATGGAAAATACTTTTTTAGCATTTGATTTATTACAGTTTAAATAATAAGAACAAGAAGTAATCGCTCAACAAACTAAACTATACAATGAAGAGTTGTCTATATAGAGCATAGTCTACTCTGGCTATATACACATTCATTTTTGGGATAAACATTGTACCGTGACTATTAGCACTTCTAGGTGGATATAACTGTATTATTAGGCAGCAGGGTGAGAGAAGAGAGTACTGTGGTAGTAATTATGCAATAACTTCTTTTCCCTTCTATTTGATAACCAGTTTCTACTTACTGTATAAATCATGAGTTGGACTTTTAAAATTAGTAATGAAGGTTTAACCAAGAGGATTCAAAACTTGTATATGAGTAATTTATTAACAGTAAATACATTTTAGCATTTGATTTATTACAGTTTGTTTAAGTAATAAGAACAAGAAGTAGTAGGCTAACAAACTAAACTATACAATGAAGAGTTGTGCATAGTCTACTCTGGCTATATACACATCCATTTTTGGGATAAACATTGTACCGTGACTATTAGCACTTCTAGGTGGATATAACTGTGTTATTAGTCAGCAGGATGAGAGAAGAGAGTACTGTGGTAGTAACAGGAAAGTGATGCTAGTGTGCTATCACCAAACTCTCAGCCTGTAACATTTTAGACACACATGACTGTAGTTCTATCATCGGATATTAAATGTGTTAGTTTGATCAACTCTTGCTTTAATAAAATATAAAATATTTATAGCAAACAAGATTTATTACACGAGCTATATACTTGATGTAACTTTGACAGTAGAAGGCCATCTCTCTTTCTTTACTTGCTTATGTACTACGGATTTACTACTCCCACGATGTCATTAACTTTGAGCAACACCAATGGCTACTTACAACTACCATGGCCTAAAACACCAATGTAGCTTGAGCCATCAACTCTGATCATACAAAAGCTTCTTCATTAAAATTAGCTTACCAAATAAATCAGAATTAGAAATTGTCTCTTCTTTTCATAACCGGGGAAGATAACTTAGATTTGAGCTAGTGTAAAAATCTTGGTCTATGTTGGACTATATAATGGACAACAACTATTACAGACTGTATTATTTTGCATATGCAAACAAACAATGCACATGTAATATTTAGCTTTTTTACTATCAGAAGGCGTATAGCATGCTGCCCCATTCATGGATTCTGAAAACAGTGGAGTTAACTGGAATGGCAAAGAGCGTGATTGAACTAATGAGAAACTACGTGGAAATTTTGAACACTGATCTAGAATACTTCAGTAAAAATATTGTGAAGGTAGACATTAAAGGAGGATTTTTTAAGGATGTTCATTATCTCCCCTCCTGTTTGTGACTTCACCTATTCGGCTTTCCATCCTATTGAGGAAGGCCACTCAGGGGAACAAGCTCCGGGAAAGCAGAAAGGTCATCTATTAAAAATTGACGTAAAAAATCACAAGTTGATTAATCTAAGAAAGTTTTATCATTATATTTGTGTTATAATACTTCTTATTGTTTTAGCATGTATTTTGTCATACAGGGTTATGTTTGATAGTTAAAGCTTTCAAAGTATATTCTGCAGTATAAAGTATATTAGTTATAGCTTAAAGGTTTTCTTGAAAAATGTTATCTCATGTGTCCTTTTTTGTCAAATATATCTGAATACTCATGATCATATATTTAGTATTTGTTAATTCTGAATGGACAATTCAAATGAAAAAATCAGATTCAAAGGAAATCAAGCTAGTCTTTGGTCGGTTTGCATCGGTGTTCTCCTACAAAATAAAAACTTAGTCATGTCATCTCATTGTCACATACAAGCATTGGATTGTTTAATTTTAATAGAAGTTAGCTGACTGTATAATGATAGGATGATAGAGTAATTTTTAATAACAGTAGTCATATGATTGACTGAGGAGAGTGGTAAGAATATAATCAATATTCTTTTTACTCTCATGATTATTAATGTTGTTCTTGTCGCTAGACTTTAATGTTATGCCAGCAAACTTGAAATACTTATGAGTTCATTTCTTCTTTTTGTTAACATAAGCATGTCTTAATAATACATCATCACTTGGTTATGATGAGATAGTCACTATTACAGCATAGAGAGTTGACTGTTGCCCATAGGTAAGTTAAAAATTTAAACTAGCTTAAGCTATACAATTTTTTTAAATTGATCAATGGCAGTCAACACTATTTCAAGTTCGCGCAGTGCTCCCATAATATATTTTTGTAATTTAAACATGGAAATCCGCTGCTGAGCTGGTATATTTGATGACATCAATAAATGTAATGAATGATAATTAGTGTAGTAAAGTAACAAATCTGATAGTATTTAACCCCCTTTCTGCAGCAAAATATGAATCCAGGGACCAATACAACACTAAAAGCATTTATAGCTGGCTGTATTTCCTTTGTTTTTAAGCAACAACTGTCATCTATAAATTGTTTTAAGCAACACCAAAATGTAGATAGCTTTATGAAAATTTCGATCTTTGCTTAGAATACTTCGTTGAAGGACCCAAACAATATAATCAATTTTTTCAACTTCTCAAGAAGTACCTAAACTTTTGTTTCTTTTTCATTTTTTATTAAATTTCAACAAAGATACTGTACAGCCAAAACAGTAGTTCCATTACAAACTGATTTGACACGTCCCCGGTGAAACTTAATAAAAGTTATTGTTGCTTGCTATTTTGCTCAGGTGATTTTGCTTTTCTCTTTTTATGATGAAAGATTACTAATAGTAACCAGTCTATTTACTTTAGATTAATAGCTCAAATTCTAATAGATTGAAATTCAAAAAGCATCAGTACGAAAGTGTCTTTATTGATAAGCCTAATGTAATAAAATTATTTTAAACACCGTTGACTACAGGGAGTAACGCTTCGGTGGAGCGAAGAGCAAGAAGGCCATATGAAATATTATCAATGGCTGGAAAAAACCGCCAGACTTGCTAAATAAGGAGGGTAAAATTTTACATATGCAAGGACATGTACTTACATTTATAGAAACAACAAATATTTTAAAAAATGCGTATTAAGTTTAATAATAATGAAATGTTAGAATTATGGCTTACACTAAAAGTATGTATAGTTTCAATTTCAAACATGTTGTTATTTCTCATATGGGTTTATCTAACCTTTTTGTAGGTAGACAATTCTTCTACTGACAGGAACGAAAGTACTGTAAGTTTTGTCAGTCGTTTACCTCTGAGGGGTAATGCAACAGTATTCATTATATTCTATGCAATTACGGTGACAATATCAAAGGCTAGGAATAGAACAGACAGTTTTAATATTCATTTGTCATTTGAAAAAATTACCTAGCAAATCAACTACATGTAGATGAATCAGAATTCAAATTTGAAAAAGGAAATATCTTTAACAGCTTTCTAGTTTAAATACTGGCCGACAAAATATTTGAAATTTTGGGCAGCCAGCAGTTAATTATTGATAACAGCCCAAGCAATAGGAATGAAGCGTCTCAGATCACCTGCGTTTGTAGGCTTTGGGTCACGACCCCAAAGTTTTGCAAGTGACACCGTCAACTCTGCGATAAACAGCCTAAACATAAGAGCAAACCTTTCACGATGAGTGAACAACATTATGAAGACATCAGCAGTTCAGCTAAAGAGTCATATGAAGTATTACAAGAAGCTGAAGTAATACCTCCACACTTGCTTGAGACATATCAAGGTAAAATTTTATCGTTATTCTTTGATTTTTTTAATACTCTCATTGCAGTAATCACTTTATTTATCTGTACTGTGATCTTCTGTGAAAAATATTCGTTATCACCATTTAGATGCAGGCTGTTGAAATGAAGGGAAGACAACACAGACTTCCATAACTATAGTTTAGTAGGCTAACAGTTTCATTTACCAAAATATTAATAGCCATATGGACAGAGGTGACAGCTTTAATATTCACTTGTCTTTTGAGAAGCTTACCTAGCAAATCAACTAGTTGTTTGATAACTCAAATTTAAAAAAGAAAAAACAGAAAAACCTTTACTAGTCTATCATATTATATGCTGGCTGAGAAAATACTCAGACTCCAGTACAGTTATCAGTTTATTAACAATAAATATCATAGTAATAGGAATAAAGTAACTCAGAATCACTGTGGTTGCAGACATCATTTCAAGGAACACAGCGATTTGTGAGTTATAGTCGCGAAAAATGAAGGTCGAACCTGTCACAATCAGTGCAGAACATGAAGAAGTCAGCACTACAAGTGGAGAGAGTGTAGATGAGGAAGAGGAGGCAATTCCACAAAAACTGGAATTGGCTATTAAGGAGGAAGTTGGAAGCATTTAACTTGTAATCCATGATTATACATGGTCATTCGTAGTATCTCGCAGCTTTAATGTTACACTTGCTATTTAGACAGCAACTGGAATGCTTATTTTTACATCTCATCATTTTTTTTAGACTGTGTTTTTACTCTTCTATAACACGTACAGGACTCATTATATTGTTATTACAACTTTTAGTTAAATCACATAAAAATATTTTTAAAGGGTATACTAAAAAACATTTGTATTGTCTTGTTATGGAAACAATTGCAAAATCAATTTCAGTGTACTTTCAACAAGTTAGATCACCTGTTTGGCAGTGCTAGGTTAAACTTTAAACAAAAAAACTACCTGTCAGATAGCGTCAAGTAACATAAAGTGCATAGAACTTATGTTCCTTAACAAACTACTGTCAGCAGTCATTCAGATGAGTGAATGCAGTAGAACCTGTGTAAAGTGCTAGCATGCTCTTGCCTCCTTTGTGTAAAATGTTTGAGTTTCTTCTGTTTCTTAAGATCTTTCTAAGATTCGTTTGTCTCTCAATAAATAGATGATGTAGAACATGCTTGATTCAATGTTTACCAGAATTTACAACTAGCCTGTTTAGCAAAGAAGCTTCTGAAAGGTTGCCTGTTTTTAATCTGCATTGAAGGATTATAATAAAAGCCTGTAAATAATGAAATGTAACCAAGGTGTAGGCTAGCAGTTTACATCATCCTTTGATGTCATCGGCTACCAACAGCAATAAATTCATAACTGAAGCAGCGCAGGTGGATAATTCTACCTGTAATACTCCTAAGGTCACATCTTACTTTATAGGCATATTTTGTTTTATTAAATCAGATGCTTACAAGGTTTAAGACTTCATCCAAGAACTTGAAAAAAACATTTCAGAAATTGGCCATCTCTTCTTTCTTGTAAACTTAGTTTGCGGTTATTACTTGCAGACTGTGTAAAAGCAAAGGCATTGCTAAATATACTCTTCTTCAAAACCCAACAAACATGAAGAACATTGCTATTGCGGGAAAAAAGATGAAAGAGCTTGAAAAGGACCCAGAAAAGGTGGGGAATGAGTTTCCTGGATACTCCCTGTTTGTTGTGAAAAGAGACAGTCATCCAAAACAGTGACTGTTTGGAATGAATCACAAACAGTGATTCATTCCAAACAGTTTATGAGAGTGGAGAGATTCGGTATCAAACGTGGTGCAACTTGTGAGCTCATTCTTCGAGCTTTGCTACCAAAAAGCAATACTGAGGTAATGGCTCTATTGTGAACTGGTGAATGAACTTTTTTTACTCAAGGTTAATATTGACTATTGTTTTATTCTTACCAAAGTTAAACTGAAAAACTGGTTGCATACTAAATTATCGCTTTGAATATTTTAGCTGTTAATGTCTTATATTTTACCTCTAAAAAAAGTTGTTAAATTGAAATTCTGTCTTGACACAAAGTTTACTATTTATAATTATTGTTAAAAACTGTTGTGGTTCATTTTAGAATACAAATTTTGCAGCAGTATTTCTCCGATGCGAGAAAAAACCAAACTCTGTAAAGGATAGTTGTAAACATTTTTAGTACATACATTTTACTTATCATACACCCTTATGTTAGAAATTGTTGTAAAAATTATGAAATCATTCGACTTCCTGTTCACAAATCACCATATATAATACTTGTAAAACACAGATCGACAACTTTCTCTATGTTAGCTTAAGCTTTACTTTTACCCTATGAATGCATAGAGCAGTGTATTCTCGACTACCATTTTTTCCGAACAATAAATGCTATATTTTCTAATTTGGTCAGGACGTGCTTCATACTTATTATTATGCATAGAGGAATTATGCATGAAATTATGAACACACTATTACTGGTATACCATTTTAAATGTTAGTTTTGCACAAAATGCAGTAAACTATTGCAGTCAATATTGGTGCTACATGTACTTTTAAAACAAATTGAGAAGGGCTTAGCAAAACCGAAAAAAATTATACTCTGCAGATTACATGCTGCGAAAGTAGGGAATTGTTCCACTAAAACAATAATTGACCAGAAAATAAACAGTTGACAAGAAACTTGTGAAAAACTGCTAAAGAGTGGATGTTACTTTTACTGAAATGAACAAAACCTAAAACGAAAATGGCGGGCTCTCTGAGCTAAGTGGCCAGCTCATTTACCTCCAATGTTAGCGTATTTGAAAATTAATGCAGTAGATGACAAGTTCATGGGATTCACATTACCATTTATTTGGAGTGACACAACAGTTTTTGGTAATTTTTAGCATGTTATTTTTGTTATAGTTATTAAAATAACTCCTAACATGTTATGGTAACCTACCAGTCGTGTTCTCAGATGTGTCATGTAATGTAAGCATGCTACTATAACCTCTAATATAATTTTAAATTGATCAACAATTAAATTTTAAATGGCGTGTCTGTTCTTTTTGTTAGATTATCAATTATACATTTCCAAATTTTGTGACTTTTAGTGACTGATACTGCTGTACTCTTTCACTACAGTGTGACTTATATGTCTATTTAAATTTTCTTTATTATGATGTATTTTACGGCAGGAGCAACTTATACTCCAGCTCATCTCATAGTCCAAAAACTGTGGAAATCAGTTTCCTTCTCAAGTTTTGTAAATCATTATATCGATAACTAATTTATGTTATGTGGGCTTGTTTGCAGACAATTTTTGCAGTAGTACCAGATTACATAATGTTTACCAGAAGAACTAACTGAAGGCTAATGGCAGCTACTACACCCATCACAGACGGCTGTGATGGGTGTAGTAGAACAAGTACCTCTCCGAAAGGTTTACCTGATTCGCTTAGAGCTAGTCCAAGAATGGAAACAACATGCAGGACTGTTGGAGGGAGAAGACCCGATGGTTGTAAATGTTCATCCTCCTCTGATAGGTTACAGGTACCACTACGAAAGTGAAGGGAATGAGGAAGTAGATGAAGATGAAGCTGATGTGATGAAGCCCGAGGAGCAAGCTTTGTCTTTGGAAGAAAGATTATGCCTAATGGATGTGGTCCTGCTTCAGTTTGTGAGTGCAAATCCAGAAGAGATCCGACAGCGACTACAAACTTATCAAGAGACATCAACTTTGCAGTAGTAGCAGCTCACATGATGTTTACCAGAAGAGGAAATAGAAGGCTAATGACAGCTAATAACATGGCCGCTGTGATGGGAGTAGCAGAACAAATACCTCTCTAGAAGGTCTACCAGTTTCGTTTGGAGCCTTTTGGAGAAGAACGACAATCAGCAGAACTGTTGGAAGAAGAAGCCCTGATGGTTGTAAATGTTCATCCTCTTCTGATAGGCTACAGGTACCACTACGGAGGTGAAAGGAATCAAGAAGTGGATGAAAATGAAGCTGATGTGATGAAGCCCCAGGAGCAAGCTCCGCCATTGGATGGAAGATTCTGCCTTAATGAAGTGGTCTTGCTTCAGTTTGTGAGTGCGAACCCAGAAGAGATCTGACAGTGACTTCTACCCTATTGAGAGAATCTACTAGAATGACTGGTAAAGATCAAATCCTGGAACAAGCTGGGAATATACAATCGGCGTACAAGAAGAGTGATTAACATAATTGTAAAGAACGTCTCTGGCTCACTCTGCAACAACTTTCGCACAGCTCGATATCAAAGGAATGAAGGCATAGCTCACCATCTGCTGTTCACATTAAATGAAGGGTAAGACAAGGTTTTGTTTGATAGAAATGACCTATAAAAATATTCCATTTGTAAAACCTCATTGTCCTATTGTTTGATATACTTTTTTGAAATTTTGAAAAGTCTGCTTAAAAGTGCAAAATATATCAAAAAAGAATATTAGAAGCTTTAAAACCCTTTATTTTTGTTGACAGAGAGCTGACTAACGGTGACTCGGGCAGCATTGTCTACAAAGTGAGGCGTGATGGAGCCCTTTACTCACTGGGGATGCTAGTACGGAAACTTGTTGATGGCATATTTAATAACACGTACTATAAAGCTGTCATCTTAAGCTAGGCTCTCCAGTATTTTCAGACGCATTATGATATCAGGACTATGACTTTCTATACTCTTCCTGCAGCGGAAAGTAATGTCACTGGCTCTGGCAAATCAGATGAGCTTGATGAAATAGTTGGTTAGAGTGAACCACTGTATGTTTTCTCCACTGTATAGAATGGTGTGAAACTAAATCTTCAATTTGAAGTTTCTCCACTGACACATCATATTTTTGCTGTGAATTCAAACTTATTCAAAGCTAGTTATAAGTGTTATTTTGCTATTCCACGTACAAGTTGTTCTCGCATAATGACAGGCTATAGTGTGAAAATCCAGGTAATAAACTAGGGGAGGAGTAGGGTATGTGGGCCTCCAAAATTGCATAAAAGTGCATGTCTGAATATCTCCTGCCAAAATTATCCAAAAAGCTTCCTACTTTTTGTGGATATGACGCCATGTGTTGGGTACAAAACTATATTGGTTTTAAGCTTTCGCAAAAAATAAATTTGCAAAAAAATTATTATTAAACTTATGACTCATGTATTCTCTTTGAGAGGATACATGGTCCAGTACGGAGGATACTTGGATACGTGGCCCAAATATCCTCCAGTACAGTGAATGTGCATTGAAGAACATGAATGTCATGAGTATTTAAGCATATTTTAATTTTCTATTTAATAATGTGTTATCACAAAGTATCGTGCAAAAAGATAACCAACCAAACAAATACAACTTTGTGGTAAGACGCTACATTTTAATTTGATGGCAAGATCAAAACAAAATAGTCTATCTAACTTCATTGCCAAACATTTTCGAGAAACACTTCCATAAAACATGTCCTCTTTTTTATAAAATTGAAGCATTATTGTCTGAAATAGTCAGGAAATAGGATACATGGACCACCTTGCCAAATTTTCATCTATATATCTGCATTAATGTAGGATACTTGGGTCACCTGGCCCACCCGTCCTACCCTTGAGTGGCCCGTGTATCCTCAGTCACACCATTAGTAATCTGATCATATTGAAACTAAAACAGCTTTAAATGTTTGCCAAAACTCATTAATTATTTAATTTGATGTTTACTTTCAATTTAAAATTAAAATCTTGGAGAAGTTTCAATTATTTTAGAAATCCATGCAGCATTAGAATACCAAAAATAGTAGAAAATTCTAAACATATGGCACCTCACTTGTAGCTCATTGTGTCAATGCTGATTTAGAATAAAAATGACAACCATGGGTTCTTTGCTGATTGGCTAAAAATGTTATGGCAGTGGGAAACCTTCTTAAGTAAGACAACTCATACATTAAGGGGTGGTCATTTATCATCTATGCCCATGTATCCTACTCCTCCCCTATTCCATCATTCAGCGATTCGATCATTTAGCAAATCCTTCCCATTTCCCTTTGGGCCTTCTCACATAATGACAGGGTTACATTCTGAAAATCCTGGGGCTACACTATTCCATCATTCAGCAAACCCGTCGTTCAACTAAATCAGCCCATTTCCCTTTAGGTCTTTATTGCATATAAATAGACTATTTACACTGCAAGTGTTCAAACTTTTTGCTACTTCCTTTTGGCTTTTTTAAATTAATTCTAAAATATTAACAAATAAATTAAGGTTTAACTTTTTCCTTCAGCTTATGTTTATGCATGTAAACATATGTAAGACTACAAAATAGTGCAGTGCAGTGTTGCTACATATTTTCACATATTCTTTGTTTACTATCTTGGCATTTCTCTTATCATCTAGCATTAGTTTTGTATGTTTCACATGTCTTACTTTAATTATACTGTCTGTGCATAAAAATCATGACTAGCTTGCATGCGTAATATCTATTTATTTATTGTTACTTTAGTAGTTTAAGAAATATTTTGCTTTTTATCACGATTTAATATCTTCGATATAACATATACAAAATATACAATTATCTAACTATTGCAAGAGTGATTTTTGTCAGTCTATTCATTTTTCGAAGGTCATGGATAAAGGTTGGATCGTATGATTTCAACAAGGCCCCAATTCGTCATTATTTACTTTGGTAGACCGACACTCTAATTGCAACACCAAATTGTTTTGGTACAGCTATTTATTTTTTCTGCTTTGTCTGCTCACTTCAAGTGGCCCGACGAGAAAGCTAGACTACAAGAGTGCTAGTATATATAATAGTGACAGAGGTACCCCATCTGTTGTTTTCCCTCTGTTGCAGCAAGAGAGAAAATGATATCTTAAGGCTAATTATGGAGCTCTCGTTATTCAACTCAAATTTGAGAGTTTGAACTGACTTAATGTTTTACTTGAACACTGTGAAGCCTGATCGTGTATATACCAGTCTTTATCAGCTATGAAATAATCACTTTAAATAGAAATAAATAAATAGTTTTGTATATATCTACAAGTTTTCATCAACTGTGAAAGCACTTGGAATAGTTAAGTTCTTTTTTAACTTATTTGAAAACTTTAAAGCTCTAAGCTTGTAGGATACAAAGAGGGAATAAACCAAGTTAAAGTGGTTTTTATTTCGCACTATCAAAAAAGTGATATTTTTGGATAGCAGAGAAAATATAATGCTTGCAGAATGCTGAAACTGAAAGAGTGTGTATATTTGTTATGAATACAAAAACAAAATGTTTCGGTGTAAAGATCTTTTTGCTTTAGATCAGAAGCTTTTTAGTTTTGTTGCAGCTGTCTGGGTTTATGATAGAGTCAAAAGCATTCCATGCACAATGTCACATCACAGGCCTTGCACTATCAAGTAGACTTATTATGAACAGTCTCGCTATTGTGGTTACGCATCTTAGATCAGAGTAAACAAACACTTGTTAGCCTGGGTTTACATGGAGTGGGAAGGAGTCTGATAGAAAAGTGATAAGCCGGTTGGTGCAACCAAAGTTCTGCAGCGAAAGTAGGCTCAAGGGCTGTCCAAGCTGTGTCACTATGGTGAGAAGGGAGAATGAGAGCTTAATGTTGGAGTGATTTTTCAGGTTTCAGTTTTTGCATACATTACCTAGTGCAATCGGAAATAGTCAAAAAAGGCCCGAGCATTTGCGGAACAAGATATATCACAGCATTTGACAGCACTCTGGCAATACTTGTGTATGTCTCAAAATAGATGTCTATACCATTTGAAGCATCAGGAACAACTTCTAATGGAACTCCATATTTATTTGGTTTTTGTTCTTATAGACTTTGACGGTCTGCCGCTAAAGGAATTACTGCCTCATCAAGGATATGGTTGGAAGGGGTATAGTAAAGCTGCTTAGATTAAGTGTTGAGCAGACCAACAAGTGGGTGCAATTTCTGCAGTGGATCTTGATTAAACTGCCTTCAATAAACTTATGTGATGTTATTGTTTATTTTAAAGTAGCACAGGATAATAAAAATGGTCTTGGTGCATACATAGCTGGCTAGAGAATGAACTGTGCATGACCAGATTTGCAAAGAAATTGTCACGGTTAGCCAGCTTCTTCACAAGAGCCATGTGTATGAAGACGGCAAAAAACTTACAAATTTTTTCAATGATAACAATAGACCAGGTTTGTTGCTGTTATTTGTTCTGACAATGGTGTGCATATATGTTAACTTGAGTCTAGGATTATACATGTAAGAGTTACATGACTTTTCTTATCTACTACAAAGTAAAAAGTTTACACAAATTCTTTGCTATGATAGAGAATTACTTCATAAGTTTAGGTTACAGGAGCGTCCGATGTACCAAATTTCACCTGTCTGTTGGGTAGAACCAACTTCAAAGATTGCAAGTGTGGCCAGCCTTATCCACTTTTTGAACATATGCACCGGCACATATTCTTACTAGGATTAGTATTAAATACAACAACACTGAGATGTCTGAGATCAGACTAGACATTTCATTGCAATTCAATCTAATGAAACTCAGAGCAGCGTAAATTGGTACAAAAGCACTGTGCAAGGCAAAGGTCAACAAAAGTAGCAATTATGCAATAACTACTTTTTTCCTTTTCTTTGATAAACAATTTCTACTTACTGTATAAATGAAGAGTGAGACTTTTAAAATTTGTGATAAAGGCTCAGCGAAAGGCATTTGAAACTTCTATTTGAGTTATTTATCGACGGGAAAGACATTTTTAGCACTTGATTTGCTACAGCTTTTTTAAAATAAGATTAATAAGTAGTCGCTGAACAAACTATTATACAATAAAGAATTACATGTATTTTAGTCTGGCTATACGCTCATTCAACATAGGATAAAATATTGTACCCTGACTATTAGCGATTAAAGGTGGAGATAACTATATTATTGGTTAACAGGCTGCAGGCAGAAGGTACATCAGTAGTAGCAGTAAGGTTATGCTAGTTTGCTAACACCAAACTCTCAGCCTGTAGCATTCTAGACAAACATGAATGTAGTTCTATCTTGTGAAATTCATTGTGTTAGTTTAGTTCTCTTGCTCTAATAAAATATAAAGCATTTATAACAAACACAACTTACTACACAAGCTATATACCTGATGTATCTTTGTCCGTTAAAGGTCCTCTCTCATTCTACACTTGCTTATACTATGTATCTATTACTCCATGATGTCATTAACGTTGTGTGACACCAATGACCATTCACAACTGACATGAGTTAAGACATCAATGCAGCTTGATCCATCAACCCCAAACATTCAAAAAGTTTATTAATGAAAAGTAGTTTATAAACTATACAGACTAAATAAGAATTATAAATTGTTTCTTTTTGTCAAAACCAGGGAAGACAACTTAGATTTAAGTAATTTTAAGATTTTCGGTTTATGTTGGACTATATAATAGTAAAAAATAATAAAAATTGTATTATACTGCATTTTCTAATAAACAATGCGCAGGTAATATTTAGCTTTTTGACTATCAGAAGGCGTATGTCACGGTGCCTCATTCATGGATTTTGAAGAAAGTTGAGCTAACTTAAATTCATTTAACTTTAACTTGATTTAACTAATAAAAAACAGCATGGAAACTTAGAACACTAAGCTAGAATATTTCAGTAGGAAGATTGCAGACGTAGACATCAAAAGAGGAAACTTTCAAGGAGGTTTCTTATCTCCCCTCTTGCTTGTGACTTCACCTATCCCACTTTCAATCTTATTGAAGGAAGCTACTCAGGGTACAAGCTCCGGGAGAACAGAAAGGTCAACCATCTCCTATACATGAATGATCAAAAGTTTTATGGAAACTTTAAAGCACAGCTAGAAGCGCTAGTAACTACCTCTTATACATTGATGATCAGAAGCTCTATGGAAAGTTTAAAGCAGAGCCAGAGGCCTCAGTAAACACGGTCAAAGTATTTATAAATATTTTGTGTATGAAGTTTGAACTGTAAAATTGTGCCACATTGATGATGAGAAGAGGAAGGAAAATGGAAGATTTGCATATCAGTATACAAAAAGGACAGGTGTTGCATGAACTAGGAGACGGATCCTATATATACCTATTAGTAGTATTAGAGGCAAATCCGATCAAAAGGAAAAGTATGAAGGAGAACCTCAGGAAAAAATATTAACAAAGAGTAAGAAAATTGTTTGAGTAGAAACTGAGCAGAAGGAATATAGTTAACTCATTGAACACATGGGTAATGTCAGCAAGGGGTTACACAGCTGGAATAGTTGATTGCACTGTTGATGAATGAAAATAAATAGACAGAAAGACAAGAAAACTCATGATGATGATGATGATGATGGTGACGACGACGACGACGACGACGACGACGACGACGACGACGACGACGACGACGACGACGACGACGACGACGACGACGACGACGACGACGACGACGACGACGATGATGATGAATTGTGGGCTTCACTTAAAAGCCGATGAAGAAAGACTGTACATTAAAAGATATGCAGTAGGTAGAGGAATAGTTTCAATTGAGGAATGTGTGAGGATCGAAAAATGCAGTGTGTCAGACTACGTAAAAAAAATTAGTATGAATACACATTCAGTTTTGGGTTATTTTTTGAAAAGAAGGAGAAAAGGAAATAACACATAGAATATTGAGGAAAAAAAAGAAAAAAAGAAGAAAAAAGGCTCTTTATGGTCTTTGTTCTCAAAATGCAGAAGAAACAGACACTCACTCTTGGAGTTGGTAACAAACTGTGTGGCTGAAGAAAGAAGTAGTAGGAGTAATTTTAGCTGCTTAAGATCAGGCACTCTCCACAAAAAATTAAAAAGTGAACATCATGAATTAAACGGGTAATAATAAGTGTAGAATGTGTGGGAAGCTGGATGAATTGGTGATGCACATGCTTCAAGATTGTCAAAAGTTAGCACTGGGATAACTTATAAAGATACACCACCATGTAGCTTCAATCGTTCATTGGAAGTTGTGCGGTACTCATGAAGTCCTAGAAAACAACAACTGGTTTGACCACCAGGTTGAGTCAGTGTTGGAGAATGAGACTGCAAAGATGTTTTAGGGTTTTAATATATCCACTGACGGAGTCATAGAGGCTAGGAAGCCTGATATTGTGGTAGTAGACACGACAAGGTTGGGAAAACTGATTGTAGATATTGCTGTCGCCAGTTATATCCGAGTGAGAGAAAGAGTCAGAAAAGATTGGGAAATACTAGTACCTGGCATGGAAGGTAGCCTCTATGTGGAAAACAACAGCACAAGTCATTCCCATCGTGGTAGGAGCTTTTTGGGCCAAAGATTTTGTTGCTTAATGGATAGCTCCACAAAGAAATGATGTGAAGAAATACACGTTGCTACAGACAGTCCCATCAGGATTGGCTAACATCCTTAAAAAGCTCATGTCTATTTCAAACTACTGAAACAAAATAGATGATAGAAAACAACACTAGCTTAAGCTGTAAAAAAGTCAATAATAATAACAGAGTTTTAAAGCCTAGTAGAGTGTGTCCGGATATTTGCAGATAATGTAATAATGAGGTTTGGACTACAGAAGTATGCCACATTGACAATGAAAAGAAGCAAGGAGGATGATGCAGGGATGAAGCTCCTTGACAAGGAAATGATGAATGACCTAGTAGACAATGGCTATAAATATCTTAAAGTGCTGGAAGCTTGCAAAATTAAATTACATAAAATGGAAGAAGTAATAAAAAAATACAGAAAGACTTACATTAATCGTTTCAGTGCCATCAATGTAAAATTTTAACTTTTCGACTACTGCCAAACCTTTTTACCGAAAACTGTCAATTCGGATGCATGACGTGTATACCATTTTTTTATATTTCAAACCCTATCTAAAGCATTTTGGTTATGTATTGCTGTAGAAGTCAGCGCTGACCAGCCACTTGCAAGTGGGTTCTGTGTACAAGTTATCTTATACTGAATGAGTAATAGCTCTAATGAGCAACAGTAATTGTTGCAATCAAGGTAACTGGTGAATAAGTATGGCTCTTTTTTACACAACCTCTGTAAGTATGAAAACACAAAGTATTTAAGTACAATTCAATGCAATCTAGAGTAATGCTGAAATGAATTTATAATAGTACATGTAAATACTCAAACAGTTACACTTGTAAATGCAATCATGTCAAAGATTTATATTATTACAAATTGCTGTGCAGAGGTAAATTAATGTCACCACACAGTCTTTATGGTGATAAGAGACGTAATTTTTTGCCTTTTAGGTTTTTGCTTTATAGTTCACAGTTCTTTGCTCGTTAATCTTTGTTTTCCCCCAATACTAGAGCACAGTTGATTATATGGCGAGTGCTGGGTGTTAGTCTATTGGCTTTCCAAGCCAGCTGACATGAATTTCAGGGCTGATTTAACAACAGCTGAACTGAGCTGAAAATAAGGGAAGCTCAGCTTATTAAACTCATCACAATATTTTATGTTGCCAACATTTTTAAAAAAAGAGCTATGCAAAAACTAAATGTATCTGTAATATATGTGCATTGCTAAAGCTATGTAAAGCTACAATCTCTACGAAGCTATAACGATCCTCTACAATATTTTTTACTCTTACAAAACTATTACTTTTACCAACATCAGAGTCAGTGCATTCATTTTCATTGTCTGAGCATTTAACTAATTCTAAATCTGAATTGGCTATAATGCCATCAACAAAAGCTATTCTGTTTCTAACATGGGAGATGCTCACAGAAGCCATATTACAACTAAAAAGTTTGATCATCAAAAAAAACGTCTGTTTGCGACCTGGAATTTCCTAATCAAATATTATAATTTGTGCACTTCCAACGATGAGCTGCTATTTTAGCTGCATATACTTGTGACACTCAATACAAAAGCCCTGATCATCACAGCATTGCAGATGCCAATGCCGTGTCAAGACTTCCACAATCATGTGAACAAATTTCCTACTACCAGCTGCAACCTTTTCACTCGACACCCTTTGGTAACCTGCATGTCACTATTCTAAAAACTAAAGATAAGATGACCAAAGATTCCATTCTGGCCAACAGGTATTAATATACTCAATCTGGATAGCCTCAACCTATTACTCTAGCCTTCAATTCTTTTTTACATGAACTATTATTAAACAAAACAATCTACAAATTATGCTTGTCTGTTAAATGGTATTCGACTAGTTATTCTTAAAGATCTAAATTTTCTTTATTTGAAAAACAGCATCAACGAAATGTTGGGATAATATAAATAAAAACAATTACGAGAAAATGTCTCCGGTGGTTTGAACTATAAAGAAACATTGAAAACTTCCACAAACACACCAAAAATGCAATATACATGTAGTTGGAACTAAACTTTTATCTAACACATATCATTGGGAAACACTGTGTGGCTCATGCCAAAAAGTACACTTGGATATTACAAGGCTAGTGGTTAAATGTATGTTTCTGCTTGCCATGGGTGCATAGTCTAAATGACCTGAAATCTTCTTTCAGTTCTCAACTACTGTAGCTGCTACAACAACCTGGACAAATCTGTTTGCATGACAGGTTCTTCCCACCATAATTTTCAATGAAAAACGTTTTCAGTTTGCTTCTGATAATTTCAAGTGGTTTCGTTTTAAGTACTGAGATTCAAAATATAACCTTGACACCATATTACCCACAGAGTAATGGGCAAGCAGAGTGATTAGTACAGACATTCAAGTTATTATACAATTCAAGTAGTCGACACTATGTAAACATCGATTAGATAGATTCCTTTTAAAATAATATGCCACAGTTTACGTCCCTACCTGAAAGAAACCCTCAGACTTGGTTTGTGTTTAAAAAATAAAAAACTAGATATCGCTTATTAAGATCACTAGTAACCATACTAGTAGAAAGGTTTGTATACATTACGACATTTGTGACTTGGTCATTAATTTGGTGCCAGGACTTCAAATCACTTAAACAGAAAATGGATAGCTGGAAAATTAGACAATGTTATACAAGTTCAAACTGTAAGTTTTAAGTTCAAAGTGCCGAGCAATCACATATATAGCCACGGCATCACCACGATCAACTACATTCTCGATCAACCTAGCAGCATCAAAAAAGCATCATGTTGATGAGAACAGTCAGGTAAAAAAGCTAATCAGCCATTTCTCCATATCTAGATTTGATGCCGCTTGAAGAATTAAATCAGAAAAGGGATAGCACAAACAGTTATGTCAAATTAATTTAAGTTGTACATTTACCAGCACTACATTTTCCGCAAACATGAACCTTAAGGAATTTCCGCACACATGGACATTAAAGAAGACTTCATTATGGCTGTTTCAGATACATAAGAATCAACAAGATTAAATCTGACTAGATCACACACTGCATATCTGAGTGACTATGTGGCAGAATATGCTTTACACTATTATTTGTACCTTCTCTGTATCTCCTTTAGCAATCACGTACTCTGAAATTTTACAGATTGCTGGTGATATGTAAACAGCTTCACTATTTTAATACACAATTAGCGGTTATTTTTCCATTAAACCGTTACAGATAGTGATTATCCGCTCTTATTTATATCACTTATTAACACATATGCTTACTGTTTTTTACACATGCATATGAACTGTATCAATCAATAATCACTATTGTGAATCAAAAGACTAAAACAAAAGAAACTTGCAATTATTAGTTGCTTAGCACTCGTCTACATCACATATCTACATCTTGCGTACATCACTAACCCATGTGTACACGCTATCTGCAACATCAGTTTATTTACTACCGCTGACGCCATCTATCTATCATAACAGGTAATAACTTAACCCTCTTTATTCAGGGAGAAAAACAACAAGTAAACATTCGTACAAGGAGGTCTACGATCAGCGGTTTTTGTGATTAGAAAAGGATTATTGTGGTGAGGATTTATTATACAGTTTCAAAGTTTTGTTTTCCTTTATTGCTTATAAGCTGTACGTACTTATGTATTTTTTGAGCACATGATTCACCGTAAGTAAAACAAACACCAAATTAAATCCAATTTGTTTTGTGTTCCTATGTAGTTTCATTAGTTTGTTTGATAGACCAACTATAAGCTAACTATAATCATTGACCTGACTGCAGTCACATTTCTCATCAAACACTTGCTCATTTTCTACCTTTAGATTAATCAGCAGACAATCCGTAGGTTTGCATAAGTGTGAAAACGCTGATTCTTTTCTATGTCCTAACTACACGTTTTCTAACCTCCAACACCTTGTTGTAGTATTTTTACTCTAATCTACATTATTTTAAAACAATTATTCTAAAAAAGCTGAAGTAGTAAAACTTTCTCTACTATAATGCTTCATATTCTCTCACTCATCAAATAGACAAGCATATAATTTAGTATATTTATCATGTATTATTTGTTTCAAATGGCTAAACACTTTTGTAGACATTTAGTTGAGTAGTTTTTGAGTTTCTAGAGTCAAATCTTCAGTGTAAGTCTTTTACAGAGCAGAAAATACAGCTTTTAAACTGTTATAGCTTCCAAGCATCTAAAAATATATTTTAAGATCCCAAGTTCTTTAAACACCTGTTTTTGAGATTGCACCTCTAATGGTTTCAATACTTTTTTCGTTGATTTCAAAGAACGCCTTAAATATTTTGTGACACAATAACCTTAAAAAATTTTTAGTTACTCACTTAATTTCCACAGATAATGTGTATGAGAGGTTATGCAAGTTACTATTACTAGCATCTAGACCAGTTTTCCTTGACCTTTGTTGTAGCGCATCACATTTTTACATCGATCTAGCCATGTATGCATCTTGCTGATATAAGGTGAAGTACAGATTGAATTGTCGAATTTGATAAAATCAGAAAGATAAATTTAACCCTTTTTATGTGTGAAACTAATGTTGCCTATATTTTACACTCTCTTTTGAGCAGAGTGTTGTCAATGATGTGTTGTTTAGATGCAAGATATCTGCTAACTTAGCACTAACCTGCCATAGATCTCCAAGTAAATATGCATTGGGAAGCTGAGAAATGTTTTTACCAGTAGAACTCCATTTCCTGCAATTAACCTACAATGGTTTGATAGCCCTTGTTACATATTTTTGGATGAAACTTACAATTTTTTATTTCATTCAAATATTGGAAGCGTATTTTCTATTTATAAATATATTTTACAAGGTTGATTATAAGCCCATTGCTACAGTTTGCAGCTAAAACCAGCTTTGCATGTTCAATAAAAGAAAATTTTGATCTATTGAAATCTGAGCTTAGATAACGACAATGATGGCATAAAATAATATGCTATAAATTAGCAAATTTATAAGTTATATAATAATAATGATAATAATAATAACATAAACGAACCATTTTCATAGCACATGCAGCAACAAAACTTTTCACTTATGAATCAAAAACATTTGCATCATTGGCTCAGCCAGTTGCAATCTTATTGTTGCTTGTACCCATTTTATATTTTTCTTGCTGTTCAATATCTTCAAAAGTGTGTTTTTACCTTAAATATCTTTCTCCACTGATGAACTAGTCGATATTAGCCTCTAATCAACTTTTAGCAAAACTTAAGCATTGTCATTTAAAATGCACATTCTTGAGAGCAAAGAAGAATTTTAGTCACGTGTAAGCTTGCCCGTGCGCAAGTATAAGTTTTAGCCTCAAAATATTAGTATGCAGATTCCATTGATATTGCTGAAATATTAATTACATAGGTTGAAGCATCAAGACAGCGCTAAACTAGTCTGATGCAGTTATTAATTTTTTTTGTGCCTCTTTCAAATTTTAAAGAAAAAAACTGTAAAGCTTTGGTGTTAGAAAACAAATTTTAATATGGTCAGCAACCAGATTGATTGTTAGGAATGCAATCGAGTCATTTTAGCATCATTTTGTGAACACTTTTTTACTAATCACATATGTTAGGGGTTCTTTAAAATCGATGAAAGTCAAAGTGGCGGTCAAATTTGAGATCCATGTTTTTTATTAAAGAGTGGCGCTCAATTTTTCAACTCTTCTTTATTATTTTGAGTCAAAAAAGTGGCATTTAACTAAACGTTGCATTCAAAAAAGGTTTTTTACTGTGGCTCCAATTTTTTTCCAAAATTGTGACAACACTGGTTTTTTCTTTTGAGTTTTGTATGGTTTCTAAAATATCTGACTAAGTTTTTTTCCAACTTGTTAAGCAACAGTTTACATTAAAAACAGTTACCTTTGTAACAACTCTGTTATACTTCACTACCACGCAGCATTTTACCATTTATCTAAATACGTCATTGCTGTAGATCTCATTTCTAAGCATTACCCTTATACTGCCCCATGATAAACATATGCTAATATAATTATCTCATCGATTGAAACTAGCTACAAGTATAAAGTTACTCTAATAGGGATTAATATTTCATCTGAAATAAGCAGATTAGGCCTGTCAGACTTAATCTGCTTCATTGATCTTATTCAATATGCAACATAATATGATTAATCTTATAGATTTTTCTGATACGCAATAAAGTCAGTCTGAAGCATAGCTATTGTCGCGGTGATAACTTCGCTATTTGGAAACCAGCTCACCTTGATATTTATTCAACACATGTTTTTAGATTGTGACAAAACAAGTTCTTGAGCAACTGCATATAACAACTAAAACTTTTCATTTTTCACACCAAGACTAGTGTAGCTGATATCATCAGATGTTGTTTGTCATCGGAATTAGCATTGTTTTGAAGGAAAACTTAAGTAAATTGTAAATGTAAAGTTGTAAAAGTAAATATATATATATATATATATATATATATATATATATATATATATATATATATATATATATATATATATATACATACATATGTATATATATATATACATATGTATGTATGTATGTATATATAATAAATATATATTATGTATTAATATTATGTATTATATTATATAATAAATATATATAATTTGTATATTATGTATATATATAAATATATTATATATATTATAATATACATAATGTATATGTATATATAAATATATATATATATACATATGTATGTACAGTCAAACATGGATAACTCGAACTTCAAGGGACCGAGCAAAAGTGTTCGAATTATCAGAGCATTCAAGTTATCAGAGCACTGTCATAAGTCCATATATTTACTTATTTATTAGTAGATACATGTACATATACAAACTATAATATAAATCAAAAGCACAAATGGCTTGTTTCAAATTAAATGCTTCTAATGTAAAGTTTAAAACGTTTTCATGAAAAAGTATAGAGATTTTTCTATCACTTGAGATTGGTTTGTTGTTTGAGGTGATGTTATTGCCAAGACGTTTTTCAGATTGAAATTGGCAAAACTTGATCGTTGTTGAAATGCTCAAAAGAAAAGACATCTTTTTCTTTTGGGGTTTTACCCACGATCAATTTTGCCGTTTTTTCTTGAAGTTTATGCAGATTACTTTACTTTACCTGGGATTCGTTAAGAGCAACACTCCGAGGCAGTTCAATTAGAAGTTTTACGAGGTTTTACGGTACATTCTATATCACTCACGCTTTTTTAATAGATACTTATTGAATGTACACACGTATTCTGTGTTTAGGTGAAACGATGAATAGTTTTTTGTAGCTCAGACAACGTATACGTTTAATTACAACATTTTTTAAGACGTTTTAAACATTCAACATTCCGACGTTGATTCAACACGGAATCAACGTCGGAAAACTATTCATCATGGGCTAGCCGAGTCACGCACTCAAGGATTTTCGCCACGGACATACAAAACAACATGCGATTTTTGTTTTGTATGTGCGTGGCGAAAATTCTTGCACACGTGACCCGGCTAGCCAGTGCTATTCATCGTATCGCAGTATAAATCAAATTTCACCAAACTTTTAGAAAAGTCGTTGACAAAAATACTTTGTCGATGGTTGTAATAACGACGCTTATGAATTACGAAAAGATGAAGTTTACCTCTATGGCTTTGAATAAAGTGATTTCCTAAAGCGAAAACAACCGTTTCGGTAGCTGTTGGGCAAAAAAACAGTTCGAATTAACATTGTTGAGTTCGAGTTATCTATAGCAATTTATCATTACGTGGGAACGGACCAAAAGAAATGTTCGAATTAACCATGTGTTCGAGCTATCCGTGGACGAGTTATCCATGTTTGACTGTATATATATATATATATATATGTATATATATTTATATATAAATATATATGTATAATATATATGTATATATATATATCGGAACTTGAGGTAGATGAAATTAGGGAACAGTTCACCCAGGTAACCTCGACCAACGAGGAGTGCATATCAACACACACTGTCACACATACACGATCATGTGTTGACTCACGGGTTGAAGAAAACATGCACTTGAACCTTGACCCAAGGGTGAAAGAGCTTGCGGAAAATATCATCAACAAGATTCCAGCTGCTAATGATTATGGAAGCAGGGTACCACTACGAAGAGTAAGCAAGGCCATACTTAAGAAGCTGTTAGAAGACATTAACAATTAGCACTGGAGTCGGTCACAACTGGATCAATCAGTGAGACTAATGCCCTAATCTACAGTACAGCAACTGTCATCTTGGAGGAGATGGGTACTAAGCCACTGCCAAATGTTTTTCTCCATTATCAGTGGTTTGTTTGCACTATATCTCTGACTTATTAGTGATAAAACAGAAGAGTCTTTCTTTTTCAATTCACTGGAGCTAGCTGCATTTACCAGTTAGTTGGCTTTTAGTTTGAGCCACCTGGTTTACGTGTCTATGCTTTTGCTTGTTAGGTAATGAAATACCCTTTCATGAGCTGCGTTGTCCACTAATGACACTGTGGCATTTGGTAAAGCCAAGGTATTTTGACCTGGATAAAATGGTGCATAAAACCACTACCAATCTGTGGCCGGCCCCTTTGAGTGCTAGGAACTGTATCAACCACGTTCACAAACACTTTTTGCTGAAGTTGGCTTAGATTTAGCCTTTGAGTTATGTCTGCCCTCTTTGTTCTTTCACGCTTTAAAATCTGGTACATCTAACAACTTTTAGCAAGCATTCTATCAGTTCCAACTAAAAGAGCCAGTACCAAGTAAATTAGAAACTGATATTCATCTTTTTTTATTCAATATTGAATCAGGGTGTCTTTTGCCATAATGTGCGTTTTTATTGGATAGGGGCAACCCTGTGTACCAGCAAAACCTTTTGAAGAACCTTGGTGGCTCTTTAAAACTACTTTAAGGTTAACTAACCTCAGGTAGTTTCAGAGACCCACCAAAGTTTCTAGTACCTTGTCTGATCTCATTATAAAAAAGCTTGCATATTATGCACAGTATTGCGCTATATCTTCTCAGAAGACGTCTTTTTTTATCTGTGATTGCTTAATGCACAGCTGCATCTTTACTAATACATGTACATCATTTTGTCTGGTACTACCTGATGTTTTCACAAAACTACCAACAGAGCCCGTTGTTTACACCACTAATCTCAAGTCAATAGTGACTTCAAAGCAACTGATTTGTACATTTATGTCTCAATGGATTTTTGGATTGGATCGTGATTGGTTAGTAAATCAACGATCATTTCAGCTTGTCCTGGTTTGTTGCGATTGGTGTGAGCTTCCCATAACAAGACTTTCAAATGTGCAAGCACTTATTTCTTTAAAGCCTTTTGCTATTGTATTTCTACCACAAGGAACTTTTTTGTAAGCTTAGTGGTTTTAACACCTGTGTGGGTGGTAAAGCCAAACTGAGGGCACTAAAGAGCAAAGTGGCCTTGCTAGGTTGATACATGTCATAATTGCCAAGTGATTTAGTCAAGGCTGACTTATTTCAATAGCCCAAGATGAACTGCTTTAGCAACTCTTCCAAGCTTCAAAATATAATAGTTTTGAGTAGTGGCCTCGCAGCAGATTACTGGTTCTGTTTTGGTCGATATCACTATCTCCGACACAACTTGAATCTTGCTCTGCAGTAGATAACTGAACTGCTCAAAATTCAGCTAGCTCTAAAGAGCTAACAAAAGTAACATTTCCAACATATCATTTTTACAGACGTGACTCACTACAAAAAACATTTTAAATCATTTTTTGCAGCTGAATGTGAAGCCGTTTTGTCTCGTAGAATGGTAAACCTGTCCTGTCTTTCTACAGCTCAGAGTTCTTACTTTCATTCACTTAGATATTTACGGCTCCCGACTACTTGTTGAAAACTTGTTTACTCAACAAACTTGTACCATAGCAAGTATATAGTCAGTATCTAACAGGAACTGTACTAGCTGGTCATGTAACTTTTTGAATGAGCAGTAGTTTGTGCAGGGAGGTAAGTATAGTGTATGAGCCATTTTCAGGTCATACTACTCCGGAAAAACTGAGAACTTTTTGTGTTATAATTTAGCCCAGTCACACTACTAAAAAAACCAATTTTTTGTGAATAAGTTGGTTTCTTGCTGTTCAGCTATCCTTTTTAAGTGGGAGTTGGTCTCGCTGCTTTTAAGACATACTTCCTACTGTTTTGCCAAAGTGAATTATTATCAGACTTTTCCGGATGTTTTAGGGGAATCCTAGATTGCCCAATTAATAAAATATATTGGTCATTTGTTGGGTGATCTTGACTATATCCGAAATATAAGTTTTCATTACGGTATTTTGGTCACACCACAATGCGGTGGAGCTGAAGTGACTTTTTTCTTCTGTCTTGTTTGTTTCTGGCTCCGGTTTGTCTATTTATAAAGTTGGTTTCATAAGCCAGTTGATAATATTTTGTTTATATCTTCTGCAGAAAAGGGTCATTTAGCAAGTAAATCGAGCAGGCAAGAAAATCTCCATTGCCATGTTAGCCCGGAGTGAGTCAAACAGGTCATTGTAAGCAATATGAAAAAAACATTTATTTTTATTTACAAGTTTTTGCATGTTTTCTCAGCCATGTTGACCCATTTCAGTGAGTTAACTTGGCTCTGGGCCTAGCTAGAAACCAGATCAAACCAAGTCAACATAGCATCAGAGACTACTGCTCCTGACTCAGGTTGTCGGCACTTCTTGACTTCCTCTTTTAAAGCCTCGTTCGAGGCTTTAGAATAGCTTACTCTGTCAAGCAGATTACATCTACTTTCTCCTGAAACCACCTCAAAAATATTCAGCACTTTCTCTGTCAGTGTGTTGGAGTGCCTTGAACTAATGATTGGATCTGATAACTAAACAAGCTAGATCTTAATATATTTGCCATTAGTTCCATAACGGTTCATGCCAAATTTTAGGTGTTTTTTTGACTTTTGTGTGATTCACTCAATCAATATTAATAATAATCTATCTCTTTAGCAAAAATAAATAAAAAACCACCCTGCTTGAAAGAGTGCCAGATGAATAGGTTTTTATCCTTTGCCTTCAGATGATGACACAGTTCTTGACACATCTGTTTAGCTCAGTGCTTTTACACTTTGTGTTCCAATTCTGTGAGAGTGTCTAGCTTACTCTCTCTATTTTATTACAGTTGATAGGTTAGTTGCCAAGTAATATCAAGTTACTAGTGTTATCGGTAACAGATATACATAGAAAATATAAAAACATAAAGCAAAAACAATATACAGATAAACAATAATTTCAAATTTATTGTTTTTTTTTAAACAAAACAGTAATCATCTCCATTACTCATTATTTGTAGAAAGGTGTAACAGCGTCTAATTATTGGACAGTTTTTGCTGGGCCATTTCGAGCATAAATAGACAGAGAGGTTACAATAAATTTCTAAGTGTGCAAACTCACAAATAATCATCGTAGACAAAGCCGATTTTCCTTCTATCTCTCCAGATATCGCAATGACCGACACAAAGTATTTCCCTATTTTGAGTTTTCCATCGTAGTTAAATTCAAAAGAGAATGTCTCTTGAGTTGATGCTTAAAATGTTCTGTGCCAGATCACAAATTCCATTTTTTACGGCAAGATTTTATTTGGAAATAATTGGGTAGTTCTCCTTCATACTCCCACATAACCTTTACTGATTTTTTTTAAGTCCTTTAGGATCATCAGATTACTAGGTTGGGTTGGACCTAAAATTACATGCATACTGTTGCTCAAAGCGTTTTGTAACCAATTGCTTGAGGTCATTATTTATTTAAACCACTTGTCTAAACAACCACAATATCAAGTTTACCATTCTGAATTAAACTCTGCATTGAAATAATTGTGAACATTTTTTTCTGAGATGCCAAACATGTCTGTTGAATTTCTGTTAAGTAAAAGTTATATTATTGAATTATAAGCTAGCATTAGAGTTCCTTCAAATGGAGCAACAAGAAAAGTATGGAGTTTTTAGGTACTTCAGCTATCGAAGCTCAAGTACCTGCAACATAGCAGGCTAGCAACTAAAAAAACATTTGACGATACAAAGATGAGTAAAGGGCTGCTTTTAAGTAGTTTTGCTAAAAGTTAAAAGCATTTAAATACTCCATTTTATGATTTTTTTTAGTTTTTAAGGATTTTTATTATGCAGTCATTCAATACAACAATTCAGTCAAATTTTTTGATTTATTTTTTTACATAAAGTAATTTTAAATCATTTTCATAGTTTGTATCTAGTATTATTTGTCACAATGTAGAAACAAGTTTGGCACCTTAAATGGTGAACCATTATTCTTTTTTATTTAATAAAGTTATACCTGTTATTTCAAAACAATTTTATTGAAAAAGATTTATTGTTATAAAATTCCTGTTTAAAGAGAACATTTTAATATTCTGTAATTTAATAAAGTGATAGAAAATTTGGGTATCTTTATTTCCTGATATTGCTAAAGTGCAGTACAGTAGGAAACTGTATTTTTTAAACATTCAAGTAAAAGGTATAATTGCCCTTTGAAAAAGTATAATTTAGATAATACTTTGTGACTTTGAAGACTTGGTTTAAACATATCAAAGTATTAGTGCTCCTTCATATTAAACACCATCAAGTACAGCACCAACATTTTACCAAAACTTGCTTCAGAACGCGTCTACTGTTTTCTCTACGGATTCTGACAATGAACTCATCTGTTGGTCTCTCTTTTACCTCCCGGGTTCCTGCTATAATTGTCTTGTTCAAATTTACATGAGCCGACAAGTTAACTACCGGTAAAACATCTAAAACAGTACCAATCTATTTATTAATAAATCTGAGGTGAGTTAAACATTTTGACTGAATTTCAAAAGTATAGTTTTATAATGGCTACATGAGAAAGAAATATGTTGCAATATTCAGCTTCTGCTAATTGTATTGCTGCCAAAGTTCTCAGAAAATAAGCACAAATAATGCTGAACTGAGATAGAAGGAGAAAGAGACAGAGCATTGTATTTTTACAAGCGTGGAATATGGGGTTTCAGCAAATAGCGTGTTGGAATGTTTATGATTCCAATGTATGAAGCATTCCAACTGTATAGTTGAATTTTGAAAAATACTTTTTGTTAATTTCAAATGGAGGGGAAAATGCCATTGCGGAAAGTTAGAAAAACTTTGTGTCTAACATCGCAAAGAAAAATACAGTAGACAAAAAAATAAAAATCTGAAGTGCACTGTTTTTAAAAGACAAACTTTGACACATTTGTGATAGAATGCTGAAACAGAGTAAATTGAGCAATATAAAATTGTTTAATTTTGTAACTGTAGATCCAAATCTTTCTGTGTGTAGAAGTATTTTAGATAAATGTTATGCAATTGATTTTTGAGATTAGGAACAAAATAAAACTATTGCAGTGCCTTTTTATCAACAATTGAAGATAGTATCAAAACTAATATAGTTTAATTTTGAAGTTTAACTAGATTATAAGATAAAAAATCTTTCAAGAGAGCACACTTATTAAAAAAGCTTGTTTTGCCTGTATTTTATTATAAGCTTACAGTAGCAGAATATAATCATAAATAATTTAGATAATAAAGCTGCTGATTTTTATTATTTAATATATATATTATGTGTGTCGCTCTGACAAATAAGTAAAATTTATTGTTTGCTGTTTAGTAAACTCTTGAAATTATTTAAACACAATACTGAAACAAATAGAAAACTTTTACACTGTGTTATTGTCATATTTTAATAAACTATTTAAGAAAAAGACTGTATTCCACCCAAAGATTGACATTTTTCAGGCAAATACAAATATTGATACATTATATCCATGTAATCTGTAAGTTTAACTTGCAAATTATTGTTAATGTTGTGTTGCTGACTTCAGACAATGGGGAGCTTTGAGATAAGTACCGACAATCGTTTAGACAGGAAACAGTGTATACTTCTATATCACAGCCATCAGTAAAATTAAACTCGCTGGGAGAGTAATTGAGACGAAAGCTGAGTTCGACTAGAGTTAAAACATTAAAGTTATTAGAGTATGCTAGTTCTACTGCTGAGATGGGATTAAACACTTTCCAACTTTTATAGGTGACAGACTGAATACATACAATTCATTTTGATTTAGATGTTTCTAGCTAATTTTAGAAAAAAATACAGCAGTTTGCAATAAAAAAATAAACAAGAACTGTTGACATTGGATAACTCCATGAACTATAAAGCATTCGCAATACTCAAGCTTTAATACCTTCTTGTTTATTTTTTTCAGCAGAAACTATAAGCTTCAAACCTAATTAAACGACTTCATTAAATATCTAAAACCGACATTCTAATGTTGTACTGTCAGAATGTCTCTTATGAACCAATTAAAACATAAAATATATAGCTGTTATGGTAAATTGTACTAAAAGAGTTATACATTAAGAAACTATCAACATGGTTTAATAAATCTACTAAAACACTATTTTAAAGGGACGCTCAATTAAATGTAGTTTATAGCACTTTTTCTAACAAAGATATTTTTTGTTTGTATTTGCTGTTCAAAACAAAACTTTAAATTTATTCCAACAAGATGCATTTCTTTTTACGGTTGCAGTTTATGTTTCCCAATAATCAGCAAACAAGCCATTGTTGTGATCCCTCTTTTGCTGCCTTTTCATAACTATTTTACTAACCATTCTGTTCTTATCTAATCTGAAAGCATGATGTTTTGTCGAAGTGCAAGAGTTTACTACTTTTAGATAGACGATATTTCATTTCAAGTTTGTAGTTTTTCTACAAAATTTATGTACTTTCAAGTTATTGTAACAATTTTGTTATTTCAAAAAACTGAGCAGCTCACCAACAATTTGACTGAGAAAAATATTTCACCTATTTTTAAACTCTATTTTTTAAACTCACCTATTTCAGCAAACTAAGCTTTTACTCTTAAAAACTATTTAAAGGATGAAGTGATACCATTATAAAAAATTACCATTTCTTTCAACAGATTGTAAAAGTTTATGTTGCTTAGGGAAAGCTGTAATAAAACTATATGGCGTTCTAAAAGCTTAACATTTTTTATGGTTTCAGCAAACAATAAAATGTAAAAGAATTGGCTTAAACAATCACAGTAATTTTTTTTATACTTGTCTATAGCATACATTAGAATTATAAGCACAATTTTTGTAGAACTAAATGTTTGAACTTAAATTAAAATATTTATTTTGTTTGAGTTGTTAAATGGTATCAAAATAAGCTACCCAAGCCTAGACCCTAAATTCAAAACCTACTATTTCCAGTATAAAAACATGTGTAAAATTCAATAAACTCACGTAAAAAAGTTGTAGAGCTATTTGAAAATCTGTGTAATATTAAAATTTAACCTCTATAGTTTAGCGTAAAATTACTATGAAAAAAATTTCTTCATACCTTTATCTCTACTCCTTTATAAAATGCAGGCTGCTAAAAAGGATGCATATGTTCTAATATTGACTTTAAAGTTGTATACAAACATTGGGCACAAGTTTTCTGCCGTTCAATATATAGCTGGCTGTAAATTAAAATTGGAAAGTACCTCTGAAGTTTGCGCTACTTGTAGACAAAAATGATGGTACAATTCGTCTTTGACTTACAAAAATGGATTTTAACTTACAAAACTGGCTTTTGACTTACAAAATTGGCTTTTGACAAAAAGTTTACCTTTCAAACTTTTGAGTCTGGCAATTCCTTACATACTGGTATCGTAAATATTTGATAATTTATTACAAACATATCAAAATTTATATTATAGAACTTGAAAACCATGTTACCTCACTGATACACCAGAATGTAGTACACTAACTGACCATTAAGTGTCAATCAATGTTTTGCAAAATATGATCATTATTCTGAGTGAAAAGTCAGCATTTTTTAACTTTATAAAAAAGTGTCAAAAAATTTGAGGCAATTGTCATGCTAATGTATACAGA
Organism: Watersipora subatra; assembly: GCF_963576615.1. Taxonomy (NCBI): domain Eukaryota; kingdom Metazoa; phylum Bryozoa; class Gymnolaemata; order Cheilostomatida; family Watersiporidae; genus Watersipora; species Watersipora subatra. Next base: position 18,668,186 of record NC_088710.1, read on the forward strand.
ATTTGTTAACAAAATAACTTCAAATGTTTTTAATAGTTAGTCAAAACAAAGCCTAATATGTGGATAAAAAGCATAATTTGTCTAGTCTTTTAACAAAACAACATGATGCTTTCAGAAAGTGAAAACAACTTTTTTATTGTGAAATAAGCAGCAGTAAACTTGTCTACAAAGTAGTTAATAACAATAAATATGTGAATACAAACAGGAAACTTGTGTTTGATTTACCTTTGATATAAATTTTCCTGATGGCGCCCCATTTTCTACTCTGACTGTTAATATAATATTTAACTTATCGCACTTGGTTCTGTTTTAAGCTGACATGACAAGTGTTTAGAACTGACTGGTACTGTTTTAGTTATAATTTTATTAATTAAGTTAATTTCAAAATACAAATTTATTAAAGGTCTACTCCGTAGAAAAATTGTACCTTTCTTTGATGGCAGTTGTAAAAGCTTTGATGGAAAAATGGGGCATCTCACAGTAGTTGATAGGACACTTAAAATAATTGCATGAGACTGAGCAGACATGGTTTGAGTAAAACCTTTGATTGCCACTCCTACAGCCTTTTTCGTCAGATGCAGGTATGCTGCTGTAATCTTTAATGGTTTTTGAGCTTCAAATAAAATGCTTAAAAATGTGACTTTAACAGCTGTTAAGAATAACTCAGAGTAATAAAGCTAAAATAATACACTAAAGCTCTTGTTGGTAGCAATAACAGCCTTATATTACATATATGACACGCATGGTTTCTCTATGGATGTTGTTGCTGACAACATGTCATTTGATAGTGCCGTAGTAAAAAAGTTTTTTTTTAAATTTAGCGCATCAATAGTTGTCGATCCAGTTGGCAGTATTGCAGAACTAGTGAGATTGCTCGATGTTATGTTAAAACAGTCAAAAAGTTTAAAAAAAAAAATCTGCTTTCAAAATTATCCTAGTGACATTCAGTATGTCAGAAGCTGGTGGCTAAGCTACCAGACTTTATAAAGATGTTTTCAACACCTGCATCAGAGAACATCTACCATGTACAGTGAAAATGTTGAAACTACAGTTTCTAAGGATATGGATCTCTTCTTTCAGTGGCAAAGTAAGCAGAAATTCATGCACACCAGGCATGCTAGTCTTGTAGAATGAAGGAAAAAAGTGATAGGCAGCTAGTAAAACCTGATACAGCACTCTGTTGGACTAAAGTCAAGATTATTAATATGACTTTGCAAGCCATATTATGCATTGTGGATATGGTCATGTGCAAGTCGGGGATGGGCACAGCTGATCCATCCTTTTTTACTTCCAGAGAGTGAGGAGTGAGTAGGAACGTAACACAAAGTGATCTCCTAATTACTACAGAACGCCGTTTTATAATTCTCACAATTGATCAGAGTGCCTCTACCAATAGTGTGCATCATGAATAAATGACTGATGCGCAATGTAAAGCATACATTGCTGACACAGGTGCAAGCCAGCTAAAACCTCCTTTCAAGTTTTTTCTTTTGTAGAAAACACAGAGCGGGTCAGGTCGTGACAACTTCTCAATTACTCAAAAATGTCAGTCTTACAGTAAGTCTTAACTTTTACCAATGATGAGTGAGGCCATGCAAAATCTATGAAAAAGTGTCAAGAAGAACTATAGCACACTCATTAAAGATTAGTGATTTGGGATTCTGCTAAATGCTGAGACCTAAATGCTGTTTGGCTAGATCCTTTGCTAGTATTATGTTTTAACTAATTGTGAGATGAATTTGCCGAGATCTTGCTAAGGTCTTGTCTTATTTTTCTTTTTTGTGTTTATTTGGTTGATCTTGAGATATTCCATGTAGTTAAACATAGTCTGACCTTACCCTGACAGGACTTCTCAGCCCATTCACACATTGCGAATACTGGTGTGTAAGCTGAAAGTGCACAAAACTCATATGCATTTTTTATAGAACAAGGTGTGAGTAAGAATGTGACACAAGATGAACTTCTCATTTTTGTCGGGTGCCAATTGTATGATTTTCCAATTGACTGATGTGCCTATAGCGTACTATGTGGAAGCCTAACATATTAAAATTTGCCATTTCCAAAAGAAGCATAATTACTTTTCACATGGCATATTTGCATGCTCGTTTCATAATTTTTTTGTAAATATGTAGTTAGGGGCTCAAACATATCTTAGGTTCTTAATTTTGGAAATCAGTCTAGCTTAATAGCTGGTCTTGTCTTGTCTTGTCTTACTCTTTCACAACGATTTTGTTGTTGTGTAAGAGCCTAACTGTTTGAGGCTCTAAGTATTCGCCTCTGGTGTGAAAGCTTCTCCATAATCAGTTTAGTGTGTTATTCACTGTGCTTATTTTAGGAAAGGTAAATGCTGCAGTTGATATATTTAAAATTTCTCTTTACAAATTTACTCTCTGTGTTTTGATTGAGTTTTTATTACCTTTTGCACTAAATGGAGTGACAAAAGAATTAGCAGGAAAGAAGAACACATTGATCATTTTAGAAGTATCATTTCGTCAAATAAGGCCAGTCTGTCAGGCCCAGCACAAGTAGCCATATCAGGTAAACGTAGTAACATATAGTAACAGGGAACTATGTGCAGCAGTCAGTTTAACTCTTTCACAGCTGAGAGCAGACTCACGGACACTACACTATGATATAACATGACACTATTTAGCAATGAAATTAGTTTCTCAAACCATCTCTTCCAATGAGCCGCTAAACTTAACTTTTAATGTGTAAATATTAGTAAACAAGTTTTAATTAACAACCGTGAAAGGTTTCTACACGCTGATCTATTTTGCTTGGAGTTACTATTAGAAACTTGCCAACAATATAGTTCATATTATACTGTAGTTCATCAACTTTTGCAAATTATTCACAAGTATATTAATCTCAAAAACAGAGAAAAAGATGCTAAGTTCATAAAATCTTTTATGGTTTATCTTGCATGCTTTCATTGTTATCACTTTGGCAGAAAGGTTGGCTAAAATTTAAAAGAAAATTGACATAAATATGAGTAGTCTTAACATACACCTGATACCTGAGACAATCTTCTGCATAGAAATGTTTAGATCTTTGAAGAAAATGGCCTCCTGTATTACTAATCAATAAGTTAACACCACAATTCATATTAAGGAGCCAGTGGATGACAGTGAAGGTGAATTAGCTGAGTATTTGCATTTGATGAAAATTTTTAAACTCAGACTCAGCTTGACATTTTTATTGTGTACAATTTAATCTAATCAAGTGGTGAGCGCATCAAAAGTGTAGCAGTTATTCTCATATTGTTACACTATATATGTCAGGATTGAGTATAATGAGTAATATATGCATGTATTCACCTAAGATTAGTACCAATTCTGATTCTGTTGAAGAGGAGTAACATCTTTCATTTTGACACATGGAAAACATCTGCCCAACAAGTTGATAAACTTCTCCCTTTTTTGGCTTCAAGTAAAATTGCACTTGAAGCAAGTTAACCTCAAGCTCTAAATTATCTAGAAAGAAGAACAAATAATTTTGAACTAGGATGTTATTAGGTGAGACTAAAGTAGCCATTTACTCACTAAAATTTTGTCGGTATAAAACTACTAAAGGAAAAAAATGCAAAGCTTTAAACTAGGTTATGTGCGCAATAAATCATCATTCTATTATCAATCCACACTTAGTGACATCACTTGCTAAACATTTCAAATAATAATATTTTAAAAATTTATTCTATAGATTATTTGCTATGCCTTCAACTAAAAAACCTTAGAAAAACAAAATATTAGCGAATAGTTTTGTGCTTGCATGCATAAACTTCAAGGCTACAATTGAATGTTTTTAATACTGTTGCGCTGTTTATCCTATTTTCGCCTTGTTCACACTACTGAAAGTTAAAATAAAAACATAGGAATTAAGTGCACATGTAGATCTGCTGTATCATGATCATTTGGTAGCTAAAAATTCAATGAAAATAAAGAGAAGCCAAACTGAATAATATATAGTTCTGAAATAGTTCATCATCGCTTTATTTAATTATTTAATTACCACTTAGCTCTTAGTGAAATATATTGGTAAATGCAACATAAATTAGCTAGTTTCATAGTATTTTTAAATATGCTCAGTAGATGTCTCACGTTCTATTGCTAAAGTATTTAAACGAAATAATTTATTAATTTATTTATTCAAGTCATAATTTATTTATGTGAAATTAGTGTTGTAAAAATAATAGCGCTATTAAAATTTGTCTACTGTGCGTGTAAACTCATAGAGGCACACTATTTGTCAAAAACAACCAATGAATGCCTAGCCTAAGCTTCAAATATACAACTGCATTTTCACTTAGGATCTATCTCTAATGTACTTTTGTAACCACTACTTTTTTAGTCATGAACTAAAGATACGCTAATTAATTAAAAGGTAGTTTTTGTGAAGGTTTTGATGGTTTCCTTAATTTTCTTTGGTTATTATATTTCTCATTTTATCACTTTTATACACTATAGAAATGTATATCTGCAGTTATTAGAAAACATTGAAAAAATAATTGATTAGAGACTGCTTTTTGGATTGATACAAACCAAATGAGAGAAAACATGGCCAATAATGAGGGAAAAAGAAACTCAAAGTCAAAAATGTGTTTTTGTGTATTTATTAAACATTATAAACATATATATTTAACAATTTTGTTCTAAAAACCAATGGTTAGAGTTATAAGTCTAAGCAGTTATTTAATCAGCAGCCCAAGACAGCTCATATGTGCAAGAAAAGATTTCCTAGATTTTTAATTTTATGCCTGTTCAACGAAGTGACTTTTAGGTTAATAGTGATAAAATTATTTTCGTGAAACAGTAAAATTATTTCTGCTAGCTAAGCTTTTTGTCCTGACATATATTATTGGCCATACTTATGCCAAAAACTTAAATGTGCTCTAAATATATTTGTTAACCCATATTTGCAAAATGCTTCAAGGTAAATATCAGATATGTAACTTCCTTGTCAACTTCTCTCAAACAGATAGTATGGTTTAAATTATCATCTATCGACATAATAAACATATATATATTTTGCAAAATATAACTAAATATATATTTGAACCCAGATAAGTAAATATATTTATCATCATAAAACCAAAATAAAATGTTTTATTGAGTTTTTTCAACATTCCAAAACCTTGTCAACATGAATTTAGTTATAAAACTCAGTGAATAGCATCAGAGAAGCTGTAATCAATTTAAGAACTGCAGATCTCCAACTAACAAATATGTGATACTCAAGTATCATGATGTTCATTGATCTTTCATAAATCAATGAACATTAAGTATCTTGTTGAAACAAATTCATTTAACAATAAAGGAAATAAGGATTTCTTAGTACCTTTGCTGAGTACTCAAAGCAATTGTCACCACTTAGTTTTTTAGGCCACTTGGGCTTTTTTAAATTCACCTCTTGTTATACATCATGAGAGCACAACCACTTGGCCTTGCTAACAGACCACTTACGGCAGCTGCCATAGTTTTGGTGACATACTTCGCTCTCTTGTCTTTGTTTATTCAGGGTCGAACAAAACAGTGCCTATAATGTTGGCGGTGTCTTTCAAGCGCTTGATGTCCATAAGCAGAATGCTGGCTCTCTTCTGTTGTAGGTCTTATAGTATCCCACTGGTCAGCTAGCACTCACAGAATCGGAGAAAAAGGGTCGTCATGCATGATAGGTCTGCTTGGCTTATTTGATACTGAAACACTTTTTAGTAGATACTGGTGACCACCTCTGTGAGTAGTGTTCGGTCTCTCAAACGCATTACTCTTGCTGACTTGTGCAGCCTTTGTGAGCAGTGATTAAAATGGGTACCATGGTGCCCTCTTCCACCAAGTCAATTCCAGCTTCTATCTTCATCACTTAAACTGCCAGAGTTAAAGTGTAAATTTAACTCGGGAAGTGTAAGTGAACTGCCTGCGTTAAACTTACATAGGGTTTAAGTTTAACTCAGAGGAATTAAGCTTAATTCTATCCCAGTTTTAAGTTTAACTTAAAACTCATAAGACTTAAAACTCACCCGAGTTTTATGTTTAACCTCGCTCAGTTAAACTTTAAACTTGTAAAAGTTTAAAGTTTATCTTCACCCAATTAAAAGGTGTAACTGGGCAAAGTTAAGGCTTTTGTTAAGCTTTAACCTCACCCTTAATGAGGTTAAAACTTAACTCATTTATGCAGTTTATGTAAAATCTATGATCAACTGCTGTAGAGACATATCTGTAAAATTCGCAGTAGCTGTGTAGCAACTGAACGTTATCAATTTGTGTTAACACAACCAAGGATCTTTGTTGCTTCTATGGCAATTACACTGATGTTCGAACACTTCTCTCAAAATTAGTCAAATATTTGCAAAGCAAAGTATACTCTTTAATCAGAGATTCTTAAGTCAGAAAGAGGACTTCTTTTATAACAATGAAAGTTTTTAATTGTAATATAGCCTTTGCATGCACCTACTATTTTAGAAAAAGAAGAATAGCTTTTGTTGATGACATTATAGCTGATTCCGATTCAGAATTTAGGGAATAATCAGATGATGAGTCACAGTCATAAATCTGGTGATTGTGAAAATAAAGTTTTGTAAAAGTAAAGAACATCGTAAAAATAGTAATAACTTTGAAAAGATAATAAATTCACCTAGCTTTATCAAGGAACAATAAATAGATGCATGTAGGTTTTTTGCAGTTTGTTTGCTAACATGCTGACAACATAAAATATGTAGTAAAGATGTTTTAGATATGTTTGAAATTGAAAAAGGTTTATCTGTGTCATGCAGCGAAATCGGCAATTTTCAGTAAATAGGAGTGGCAATGGGCCGAAAGGCCAACTTGCACATGAATTTGGGCAGAAGGGTTAAGAAATTTGCTTTAGCCGACCAGTTCATGTGATTCATCACAACTTCACAAATGCTGTTCTTGTCTCAGTTGATGCTGTATCACTTGGCTACTTGTCCCGAGCCGCCGCGTGCAGAGACATACAATTATAGAGGCATAGTGTTAGCGTATGTTTTGTAGGCTCTTACTGTAATTGTTTTCATAGCAGCAGACACCACTCTGATTTTTCCTGATTTTCTGGCTTGCTGTCATCAGACATCTTTTATGTGTACTGAGTAGTTTGTAATATTCTTCTATCTTGATTGCAATCAATCTGACCGACTTTGTTAGAACAGCTGTCCTATTCTTGGTAGTAGGCTCTCCCTCAGTGCTAACGTGATGTATCTGGCAGGTATCATTCTTAGTTTGCTCCTATCTTTTTTCAGCACTAAGATGTTGCCAAGAGAGCTCATTCCTAGATCTGTCAAAGTTCAACACCATTGAGCCAGCTGACTCCAACACGGTTAATCAGTTTAAGTCATTTTGTTTTTTCAGGGGTGCTGGTTCGTTTGGAAAAGACGAGCTGACTAAGTTGCAGCTTCTAGCCAGCTTCCGGTAGTAGAGGCAATGGTGGTACTGAAAGTGATGGCATGCTAAGATGAGACAGTGCAGGCCTCACTGCCTCTCCTGAGTTAAGAAACATGACCTAAACAACTGATGGTCTTGTAGGTGGCCTTACTGCTTCTCCTGAGGTAAGAAACACAACCTAAACCACTGGTGGTTTTGTGGGTGGTCTTGGCAAGACCCTGATGTTCTATTGGGAATTCACTCAAAATCAATATATATGAGAACTGGTATTCCTCAAGTAGCTCCCTGCTAGTTGGTCTGCTATCTTTCAGCTTGATGACCTGGCTCTGCATATAGGTGTTGCTATAGAGTAGTTCTGCCAAGTTCCTTAAAGTGAAGCTAGAAAATTGATGAGTGGAAATCTTTAGACACCAAGCTACCTGGTTAGATACCTTCTTTCTCTGGTACAGCCAACAAAGAATGGCATGATATGAACTTAAGTGACATGTTGCTTGTTAAGAAAATATTGAAGTATTTGACAGCCTTGACCGCTACCAACACCAGTTTTTGACTGACACAGTAGTTCCTTTCCACAAGAGCTAGGGTTTCACTCAAGTAAGTGGTAATCGTTAAAACTTTACACGGCATCTGGGACAACATGGCCTTCACTCTGCATACACTGGTCTCAATATCTGGTGTGTAGTGCTAGATCTGATTAGGAAATCTTGAGATGTGTACAAAGGTATGCGGTGTTTTAGACTTTCAGGCATAAAGCATTTCCTTTCCTCACTTTCATGCATCTTTTTTTCCTTTCGGCTGTGAATGAGCTATGAAAAGTTACAAGTGTGCACAATTAGCTTGTTTGAGTTTTAGTTCTTCTCTTTTTAGCAATTGGAGTACCTTTTAACGTATGTGCAGGTTGGTGTCAAAATTAGGTGCATTGATGATGATGTCATTCAGGTAAACCATAAGCATATGCCATCAGCTTACTCCAACAACCTCTGAAAAGTAGCTGAGACTGAGGTCAACTAAAACCAAAACCTCCTACTTTAAGTAGCAGAAACTGTTTGCGAACACTAATTTTTGACATGTAAAAATATCCGCCGCCGTCTAGATGCTGACCAGTTTTAACATGTTAAATAATTAGCTGACAGACAGAGCATAAAAGCTGCCATAAATCTAACAAAAAGGTGATCATTTTGCTCTGCCTCCGCATTCAAATGTTGAGGGGCAGTTTCCCACCCCTTCAATGTCTTCCACTCTAATGTAAGTTCATACTCCTTTGCTGAGTAGAAACATCAGAGGTGAAGTTTAGGGATCATTTTACAATGCTTCTATTTAGCCCTAGGCCAGTTCAAGCTAATCTTCCTCATTTAATTATTAACTTCCTTTGTCTTTGCATTCCCTAGCCTTATCGAGTTTTGCTAGCCAGGAGAATGACTATTGCTCTTTTCTATTTGACCCTATACATTTTAGAGAGACAGGCAAAACAACTGCTTGTTTGCCCTCTTTTATATGGCCTAGAATTGGCTTATGAAATATGTCTCATCCCCGTAAACTGTGTACTGAAGCACTTTAAACTGATTGGCCAGAACAGGGACCTTCAACACTATCATCGGGCGTTTGCAATTATTTAGCTGGATGGGCCGTATCTCTAGTTTAGTCGTACACCCGGAAGGTAGGCTCACCCTTCAAAGGATTAGAGACAGGCTGCCACTTTAAAGCAGCTCAGCTTACACTAGTTTACATGGTGCCTGGCTCTGTTTTATTTGGGATATTTAGGGTTTTCCTCACTGTCGCTTTTAAGATATTTGTGGCACGTCCATCAAGAGGTTCCCTGGCTTACATGAAGCCAGGATACAAAAATTCAACTGCTGCCACAAATGAAAAGGATTCATCATTAATCATTATTTTTCAACTTACAACCAGCTGCTGTTTGTTAATGAGAGTAATCAATTTATATATTTTGATGAAGTTAGTATACTGTACAACACTAAGCATTACAACTTTTCATCTTCAAGTTTTCTCATGCTTTATTCTTTTTGAACTCTACCTTTCTTACATTGTATGAACTACTTTCTTCTTAATCGGATTCTGGTCGATGCTCTGGTTTAGCCATTTTTACTTTCTCATGTCCTGTTGAGCCAAGCAGTTTTTCTTTCTTTTTTATTTGACCACAAGATTTGCTTTTTGTCAGCTGGGTAAGGCGGTGGCTGGCCGGTCAGGCAATTTATTGTTCAATTGAGGTGATGGTTTGCAAGCTTTTTCATACTATCAATTAGATAGCTATTAGAATATTATTACTAGTAAAACCTGGTTAAAATAAGATTTTGTCAAGCATAAAACACAAGTATATTCAACTAGTTGAAGATAACATTGCCACATTACGGAGATAAAAATAACCACTACTAATTGAAAAGCAGCACACCAGGGGCAGCATCGCTTGCATAAGATGCCTGCTAATTGTTATTAACTTTGAATATCAATCATTTAAAAAAATGTACTCACCAGAAAACTCTTCAATGAAATGGATCTCTAAATAAATAGGAATCTCTTCAATCAAATAAAAGGTCAGGTGGCCTGCCAGTCAGGCCACTTATTGTTCAACTGAGGTAGTGGTTTGCACATTTCTTTTATATCACTAATAACAATAGCTAATTAGCATGACACTAATAATAAAACCTGGTTAAGAATAAGACTAACAAAATAAACCGTCAAATATAATCAACTAGTTGGAAATAACATTATCACACTACTGAGTTAAAAATAACCACTACTAGTTTAAAAGCACCACACTAAATACAACATCGCTTATTAGCTTAGAATCGTGATTAACTTGGAATACCAATCATTTAAAATAAATTATACTCACCTATAGGAAACTTTTCAATGAAATACTCAGCTCGTTTCGCAATAGAGTTTTTGGATATTTTGGCATATGCGACAAGCCTAAACCCTTCTTGAACACTGTATGTGTTATAGCTGACCCAAATTGTAATGGTGTATTTTTCAGATCGAAAAGGGAGTATTTGGGATATGGACAACATTTGAGGAGGGTACGGATCTAAAAAAAGTAACGCAAACACGCTAACTAATATAAACTAATAGAAATCTTTATTCAATACTCCTTCTAAGCAGAAGGTATTACAACTAACCCAAGCCACTAGTATTACTAATAACATTAATGAGGTATTACTAACATTTCACCCATACAACTAACACAGACTTTTAGCTACATGCAATAATGTTTTCTAGATTCAAACCTGATATATTTTTGAGATATCTCTTCAACATTTCCAAAAGAAAAGCTACTGGCACAGATGGCCTGTCTGTAAGAATGTTGAAAGCTACTTTACTTTAAATTAGACATATTATCACAAAAATGTTAAACAAAATATTGATAATTGGTATATTTTCAGACAGCTAAAGATTTGCAAAGGTTCTACCTGAACTTGAATCAGAGAGCTGTTAGAATCCTAACAACAATCGTGCCGTATCTGTTTTGCCAGTTTTATTGGAAATATTGGAGAAACTTAAATTAAAAAATTTACACGTGTGTTTTACTTTCAGCTATACATTGACATATCATCAATGGAATTAACATATATTTTCTTGTATTGCTATTTTGACAGCAAAAATATATAATCTACAGTTAAACTTGTGTAATGTTGATTAAGTATTTTAGCTTTTCAAATTTTCAACCTTCACATAACAAAAGCTTTAATTATTTTGCCGGATTTCAGACTTGCCTCTTTTTGCATTTGCTTTTTAAAATCATGCATCATCTATCCCTAGATTATTTGTATTCATTTTTCCACATACATAACAAACAATTTTTTTCTATTATTGGCATCCCCAGACCACATCCACTACCGTATGTTACAATTTATTAACTTTTTGTTACTACAGTCGTTAAATCACTAATCCAACTCCTTCAATATACCATTAAATTGCCAACTTTCAAAACGTTTTTCACCAACTCATGAGCTTGAAGAGAAGTTAGCCTATAAGAACAAATCCATGCTCTCAAAAATTGGGGATGACCAGATATGTGTAGATGAAAGTTAGATGTGGTGATTTAGAGGACATCATTTTGAGCTTATGTGTAGAAAGCCTGAAACTACTAGTTTAGCAGAGGAATCACTTTAATTAAATGAATTTAAAGAAATTTTTTGGCAATTTGCGGTTGGTCACATTCAAACATTTATTTCAACTTGATAATATAAAAAATGTTGTAAAACGGGAATAAATTCAGTTCACAAGCTTATAATGTCTTAGTGGATCACACTGCTTGCTAGTTCAGCCAGGTATTATCAGCTCAAAGAGTTATTTCAATATGGCAGTTGGCATTGGGAGTGCTGCACAAAGTTGGATTCAACCAACAGCTGGGTTTCCCAGGTGTGAGTATTAAGCCACATATGATGGTTGAATCACCACCAGGCACTACATTGGAGTTCAAATATTTCGAGTTTAACAATACCTGATTTTAGCCTGACACGGTGAGAACATTGCGCACAACCTAGCATAGGTGTAAAACAGGTTTTGTTGCTGATGGTCACTCATAATCAGTTTGGCAAAACAGAGTTATAATTTAAACTTTTTCCTTATGCTGATATCCTGAATTAAAAATTTTGGACCAGTTTTTATTGTGTACTGAAGCACCATTTTAAAATGGTATTATTTTTGGCATGAAAATTATCTTTGTGAAACTTTCAAAATTTGTCAGTCCCACTGATTTTATATATATTCCACTAATATATATATATATATATATATATATATATATATATATATATATATATATATATATATATATATATATATAATGATCATTATATGTAAGGATGTATAAGGCCTTAAATATATGTAATGTTTTTGCTCTAGCTCAAGTTTCTGCTTGAACTCGAGTCTCCTACTAAAAACCTGATAGTTTGAGCACTCGCCTCAAGATCTTAGCTGTTCCCAATAGCGCATTTTTCTGCAACTTACTTGAGTTGATTGCTGTCGGTATCTGGGCAAGCCACATTTTATGTCCATGTGTTATTGTGCCCAGTGTCCCATTGACTACTGAAATTACTGTTGTTCTTACATCCCAGCATTTTTCAATCTCTTCTCCAAGAGAGAGATATTTCTCTACTTTTTGTTTTTCATTGCTGGCTATATAATTGTAGTCATTGGGTACTGCTATATCTATTTTAGCAGCCTTTTGTTCAATTTGTCCAACACCACTATATCCAATAGTTTTGCTAAAACATGCTTGTCAGTCCGGATGTAGAAGTCCCAGATGATCTTAGCACGGTCATTCTCATTGACCTTACTAGGAGCTACCTACCAGTGTGGTGGTTTATCAAGGCTATACTCATCACATAGATTACTATACCCAACACCTGCAACATGATTACGCCGCTCAGTATATGCGTTTCCCGCTAGCTGCTTGCATCCAATGATAATGTGTTGGACGGTCTCATATGCATTTTTGCAGTCTGCAGTAAAATTCTTTCTAGTGTGATCAATCTTTGTTTGGAGTTGCCTTGTTGGGAACACTTGGTCATGGGCTGCCATGAGTAGCGACTTTGTGTTGGCCAACAGGTTCTTATCGTTCAGCCACATATATGTCTGGTGGAGATCACCAGCCTTGGATATTTGTCGGTGGTAAGCACTGTGAAGCGGTTTTATGTACCAATCAAGTTTTTCATCATCACTGTTATATATATACAATATATATATATTTCTTAAAGTTGGTAGTATGTTTATTTGTATTTTTGATTGTCCCGCTGTAGCTATTATTTTAGCATTGCGCCAACACGTTACAATGCCCCTATTAAAAAATTTCGATCTAATGCCTTTTCATATTTGATATACACGCTAATATACCAATTTGATATACCACACGCTAATTATTTTAGCAATGCGTCCACTTGTTACGATGCCTTTGTTAACTGCCAATGCGCAAGACCTATCATTGGTTATAGATGTCACACAAATCTTTGGTAAAGCTAAGTATTTGATGTTGAACATAGTTGAAATGGTAGTTGTTCAATCACAAAGTAAACACTGCTCTAAAGAAACCAAGGTGTGGGTGGTAAAAAAATCATGATAAACTTTTAGGAAAAGACTGACTAGAACAATCAGAAGTTATCAGCTGCTGTATGGCAAATGCATGTTCTGTGAGCAAGCCATAACCTGTTATGAGGTTTAAGGATGAATTTGATAAGTTATAAGGTCTGCCAGAAGTAAATATTGACAAGTCACAAAAGAGTAATCCAGTTACCGCTTACTGCAAATGGATTTAGTTGTCACGGTTTAAATGATGTTAAGTTGCAACACCCGACAAACAATTTTCACAAGGTGAAGCATCGTGAAAAGTGACGTGGATTTCAAAAGGTATCAACTGGTGTAACTAATGAAATAAAGTGATGAGAAAAAAGTGATAGAAATGTACAGCGACACCCAACAGATGAACACTAGTGAAGAAATGAGTAGTCAAGGAATGCCAGCAAAAGGTCTTAGTAAGGTAATATGATATTTGATAAAAGATAATGGAAGCCGGGTCTGGTTTACAGTTTGTTTTTTTTAATGCTGGGCGCGATAGCAATATTTAGCCCTAACAGGAAGACCATAACATGTCATCAAGTAGATGCAACATGTTATGCGGAAGTGAATGAAGATGTTAGAACAGAAGCTTGACAAGCAACAACAGTTGCAGAAGTATGTCACATTTTATCTGAGGTGTTTAGCGATGAAATGTTTCATAGAGTTGGTTATGAGGAGGTGTTTAGTGATGAAATTTTTCATAGAGTTGGTTATGAGGAGGTGTTTAGTGATGAAATGTTTCATAGAGTTGGTTATGAGGAGGTGTTTAGTGATGAAATGTTTCATAGAGTTGGTTATGAGGAGATGTTCAGTGATAAAATGTTTCACAGAGTTGGTTATGAGAAAAAAAGACTAAGTTTGAGAAACAAAAATAAAATATTGGGAGAATTTGATGATGAAATCATTAAGCAAAAAGTTAAGTGTCAGCTGTCACTTTGAGATCAGACAAGCATCTGTCACAGATTTGATTATGCTAAATATTCTCTGAGACAGATAAAAGAGATTAAACCTGCACCCTGTCATATGCATGCAGCACTAACTATTGTGAACTTCCTCAAATACCCGCGCCTACGGTGTTACATATTTTGTGCAGTGAGACATGGTTCACAACTCAAATTCTTATGAAGTGTTCATCAGACCTGCACTTTCTAGAAAAAGCCAGGTAAAAACAGAAGAGATATTAGCTGTGTTTAAAGATTCATTACCAAGTCAGCCACTATACTTCAAACTAGTTACTAGTAAGAACAATGTTGTGGCTGCAGTGGCAACAGTTGTTATTTAGAAAGTATCAATGAAGCTGACAATAGTAAAGAAAACGGTAGTTTTAGTAGCGAAACAAAAAATACAATCTTAGGGTTTAAAATGAAGAAATAAAAAAGCTTGTTTTATATAACTTGGGTTGAGAGGCAGAAATTACTATATCTGATGTCATAACTTTCATGGCACCAGAGAAAAGTGTAGCCTGTCATGAAAGTGGTAAGGTCTAAGAAGTCATGACTGGTTATGATAATTATGGTAGTAATAAAAAGTTTATGAAGCCAAAAGATGAACCAATAAACAGTAAATAAGTGAGTGGTAAGAAAAACACACCCTTTTTTGAGGCTGTCAGCTGTGAGTAGCTTTTTTTACACAACATTTTGCATTTTCAAAATTTAGCAAAAAATGTAACTGGAACATTAAATTATTTACATTATCCTATTTTAAGGTTTTTTCATTTTTACACTACTGATGAGTCATGTTTCCTAGTCTGAGAAGACAACATTAACATTGTTTCCTGGTTAAATATAATGATAAAATAACTTTTAGTTCTTACTATGTAGGCCTTTGCATTTCTTCCTGACAATGAAACTAAGTTGTTATTACACTGATTACTACAAGTGTTCATTATTTCATTGGTTCGTTGCTACAAGTGCTCATTATTTCATTAGTTCTTTGTGGAAAGGTTATCTAGCTGTATTGCATTAATTGTTGAAAACTAATTACTCTCAGACTAGAAATATGAAATTCGGTTAACCTTTGTGTGGTTTTTTTAGTTTTTGTAGGTTATTTCAGCCTTCTAGAATGTCACCAGTATGAATACTTTAGCTGGTCATTGCTGTTAACTTCAACATTTGCTATCATATCTTAGCCAAAGAGCTCGTGCCTGCTGTATACCAGTGAACTGTATTTGCCTACTGTACTCGACCAAGAAATTGAAAGTTTTGTCGTGTCATTTTTTTCCTTACAACGCTTTAGAATCAATACAATTATTTAAAGAGAATTTTCAGCTACAATGTTTGCTTACTGAGTCGAATACAGAACTACCAACATAGTTTATTTATTTATATACTTTCATAGCCTTAAAAAGGGCATGCGAGCAAATGCAGCTTTTATGGCTACTCGCTTAAATACGATTTGCCAACAGAAATTGCAAGTTGGTGTAGATTTATTATCATTGCCTTAGCTATTAGGTTTTCAGTTTTAAATACAAATGGAATTTAATCAAATTGGGTATCATATCGTGCTAAGCATGTTTATATATTGTCAATTTTATTACATGTCTTTTTAGTTTCTTTGCAAATTTTTCAGTGAAAATCTTGACAATGCCTTAACTTCAAAAAATTATTATTTTGATGGGTGCTCAGATGGCGGACATATTTAAATTATGAAAACGACATATGCTGAGTAGGTTTTTACACATTGTCTACACTGAGAAAACCCGAATTGTATGACTAAAGTGAAAAATAGTCAAAAGTGCCGCGAATCAAACTCTATGAAGTTGAAATACATTTTGATAAAGTTTTGAAAGTTGATATGACTATAATATTATATAATCCTTTATAGTTTAAGAACCAATTGATAATTTATTAATCTCATAACCGCATCTATTAGTCAGCAGAAAGTTTTTGTTTATGATATATATATAATAGCTATCTTCATCTAATTCTTCTATTCTTTAAAAATGAAAAAAATTGTATGTAGAGTTAACTTATAAATTGCTCCAAAAATGCAGGAAATTGTTGGTGACTAGTGTTACTTCTGATTGGTGATCTATCTTGTTGGCTCTTCATCATACTGATCACAAAAACACTGTCAATATAGCAGCTTATCGCTTTTCACTACAGATGATATGTTGCGACCATGCACCAAGAGAAGTTATGAAAAGGTGGTTGAAATTTTCTCATTGCTCTTTTGTATTCTTATAAGCTTGAGATACGAAAGCTCTTTAAAAGTTTGCTCAAAATAAGATGACTGCCAGAGGCTATTTATAAGCTATTTCAAATAATGGTTTGTAGACCTAATACTAATAAGCTCCCAAAACTGAAAGCGAATGGAAAACTGAATCGATACTTGTTTCACAACATTAAAAATTGTAAACCGCATACTTGGCTTTGACAAGTATGCGATTTACGGTTGCCTTCCTTTTTTGTCACAAGTTTTGGAAAAATGAAAATCATTCAATTCGGCGATAGAGAATTTCCAAAAGTTTTTATTTTGTGAAGAACTTTGTAAATAACTCTTCAAAAAATATTTAGCTAATGTTAGCTGTTGCTAAAAAACAAGCCAGTGAACTCCGGACTGCCCCTAGATGCAGCTGGACGACTTAATAGTTTTATTCAAACAGTAAATTTTTATGCAATCAGAGGTTTAATAGGAAAACTGGAACTTTTTATTATTGATTTTATTTAAAATTTAACAAAAATGCAAGCAAACAGCGAAAACCTATGAATTGAGCAGTTATAGTATTACAGCCGAGCATAATATAGCATCAGTAATAAATGGTAATGATCTGTTTTTGAACACAGAACAAACTTTACCTAAAAGCCTTAAATCTGAAAGTATTACTAGTGTTTAGCAATAATTTAAGAAAGGTTTTTATTGGTTTTTACACATTTTTTTTTTACCTGCAATAATAACACACACACTTTCATTCATTTGATTTCTGAACTCTATAACACGACTGATTACACAAATTGTATCTATAGTAGTGTTTGACCGATGTAAACTTAAACAGCTGAATTCCAAAGTTTGGATTTGATAAGCCATAGTGTAGACAAAGAGACAAACTATGCAGTTTAGACTTGATAAGCCATGGTGTAGACAAATAGAAAAACTATGCAGTTTTGACTTGATATGCCATAGTATAGACAAAGAGACAAACTATACTGTTTAGACTTGATAAGGCATAGTTTAGACAAAGAGAAAAACTATAAAGTTTAGGCTTGATAAGCCATAGTTTAGACAAAGAGAAAAACTATACTGTTTAGACTTGATAAGCCATAGTTTAGACAAAGAGACAAACTATACAGTTTATTCTTAATAAGCCATAGTGTAGACAAAGAGACAAACTACACATTTAAGGCTTCATAAGCTATAGTGTAGACAAAGAGACAAACTATAAAGTTTAGACTTGATAAGCTATAGTTTAGACAAATAGACAAACTATACAGTTTAGACTTGATAAGCCATAGTTTAGACAAATAGACAAACTATACAGTTTAGACTTGATAAGCCATAGTTTAGACAAATAGACAAACTAAACAGTTTAGACTTGATAAGCCATAGTTTAGACAAAGAGACAAACTATAAAGTTTAGACTTGATAAGGCATAGTTTAGACAAAGAGACAAACTACACATTTTAGACTTGATAAGCCATAGTGTAGACACAGAGACAAACTACACATTTTAAACTTGATAAGCCATAGTGTAGACACAGAGACAAACTACACATTTTAGATTTGATAAGCCATAGTGTAGACACAGAGACAAACTACACATTTTAGATTTGATAAGCCATGATAGTTCAGACAAATAGACAAACTAATTGGAGTCTAAAAGATTTTGAAATATGAGACACAGTGATTAACAAAAGTTTGTGATGAGAACAGCTGCATGTTGAAAAGTATAACTTTTGCTGTATCAATTATTTATTTGGCTAATATTGTTTTTCTATATGAAGTATATCTTGAATAATTAATTTAAAGCACATTGAAAAAATCATAAACATTATACCCACAATAATATAAATTTTGTGCTTTTAATTTTTCTTTGGAAGTTCAAGTTTAACTATTTTTTCCTAACTTTATTTTGTGAGGTTTCAGCTAGAATATGCGTGAATTTCAAAGAATTCCTTCCTATATATTACCCAAAATAAACTCTAATGAAGGTGCAAAATTTGAAGCAAATTTATCTGCACAAAGTGCACATGTTAATTTTTTAATATATTAGAGCGAAAATATTTATATTATCAAAAGAAAATGATAATATAAATTATTTTGGGGAACTAAGTTTAAAAGCTACTGATATGTAAAAAAACCAATACTTTTATCAATTTTAGGATATGAGATATTATGACATATTATGTGACACAATTTTCCAAAGATCAAAAAAAAGCTAAAAAAGCAAATATTATAGCAAATCAGAAAGGTTTTTTGTATGTCGTTTTACGTACCGCCAACAGGGATGTCTATAACAGTCATTGTAGAATCTGGCATGTAAGAAGAAAGTGGTTCTGGCTGATAAAAAAAACCTGCACTTGAGAGAATTACCATGATCAATTGTTAGGTTGCAGAGACTTTGAAAAGGAAACTCTTCTGAGGCAGTCTTTACAACTATAAAATGATGTGTAGATGCCTTTAAATAATAATCATAAATAATAAAATGTGAGAAGTTTTTATGAATGACATGCAACGTGCAAACTTACATTTAAAAATATTTTCATTAATTTTGCCTATGGATATAGAGATAAAATATATCGTCAAAACATACATCATGATATTTGCACATTTGTAAGTTCATGTATAAGCATATTTATATCTACGTACATATATATATATATATATATATATATACATATATATCTATGTACATATATATATACATATATATATATCTGCATACATACATATATATATAATGTATATATATCATATATATATATAATGTATATATATCATATATATATACATGTATATACATATCTAAATATATATGTAAATATAAATATATAAATTGTTTCCTCACCCCGGTTAACCCATATGGGTGGTAATTTCAGCTCTAACTCGGGTCTACTACCAGAGACCCGTGAGTTTGAGCACTTGCCTCAAGATCTTAGCTGCTCCCAATAGCGCACTTTTCTGCCACTCACCTGAGCTGATTGCTGTCGGTATCTGGGCAAGCCACATTTTATGCGACAGTGTTATTGCGCCCAGTGCCCCAATGATTACTGGAATTACAGTGTTTCTTACATCCCAGCATTTTTTCAATATCTTCTCCAAGAGGGAGATATTTCTCTATTTCTTCTTTTTTTGTAGTTGGCTATATTGTAGTCATTGGGTACTGCTGTATCGATTATAGTAGCCCTCTTGTTCTCCTTGTCGACCACCACTATATCTGGTTGGTTTGCTAAGACATGCTTGTCAGTCCGGATGTAGAAGTCCCAGAGAATCTTAGCGCGGTCATTTTCATTGACCTTACCAAGAGCTTCCCACCAGTGTTGTGGTATATTAAGGCCATATTCATCACATAGACTTCTATACACAACAACTGCAACATGATTATGCCGCTCAGTGTATGCGTTTCCTGCTACATAGCTGCTTGCATCCACGGATGATGTGTTGGATGGTCTCAGATGCATCTTTGCACAGTCTGCATCTAGTATCGTCTCTAGTGTGATAGATTTTTAGCACTTTAGTATCAGCACATCAACCTTCCTAAAGTCTATGAAGTAACTTAGTTGTTTCATGGCAGGAAGTCTACTCTAGTTGGTTTTGGGATTTGACTACCTTATTGGCAATAAGTTGCACTGATGAAGCTTCAATAGTTAAAACAATACTATCTACAGTACGAGTGATTGCCTCTTTACTTTGGTTTGGTTGAGAACATTGAGAGAAAGGCGACACTATTAGCTTTAATTCAAAACTCATCACATTTGTGAATCGAGAAGTCTGGTGTGAAACAATTTACTTGTTTCATGACCGGAAGTCAACTTTCATTAACAATGTGATTGGTCTCCTATGTCAGGTCTAAGCTGCACTGATGAGGTTTTAATAGCCGAAACAGCATTATCAGTGTTTGCCTATTTGTCCATAAAAATGTATATGTATAGATCTATATAGAATCCTGCTGTATTTTAGGATGAAATGATCACTGCAACACCCACCTTCAAATGATGGACAGTCTAGCACACCATCACACTTTTGACTAGTTTTGCCACATGCGCACTCCTTGGTTAGGCGTCGCCACTTGTTGTCTCTATGCTTCACCACGATTGTTGGAGAAAATGATTCTGATGGCTTAGAAATATTTCTCGTCACGAACGGAGGGCCTCTAGCTAAAAAATCAAAGGCATAATATGTTTCTAAGCATTATGAAGTTACATTGATACTAATACTTTCTAAACGGTTCAGAAATATGTATGCTGGCTTCAGTCGTTATGGAAATATTTGCAGCTGAAACCAAATTTTCAACCACAGCGTACAAAGTTTTTTTTCTATTTTGTTCCCCAAAACAAAAATGATTCGTATGCAATATTCTATAGGAAATAAAAAAACATTTGACTAAAACTTTATTAACCTCGCCTGAATGACATAACAATTTTTAAGGTAAACGCGGTATTCTTTTACTCTTAATCTTTACTATCAACATCAATAATGTTTAACATTTACGAGACATTAAATATAATACAAGGGCAACTTTTTCAATATTGGTAATTTAGCTATAATAGCAAAGAATACAATATAGATCAGTCAGAACAGTTTATAGTAACTCATAAACAATTCAACTCAGATTTCACAACAGTGCTGTTAAAAAAACAATTTTATTTTAAATACATATTTTTAAAGGACTCAATTATCTCCTGGAATTTGGAATAATTGTTGGTTTGGCTTCACTAAATAGATTAATCGACGGAAAACTATTTTTGTTTAAGAGCTTTATAGAGTTTACAGATTTTTTCTTAACCAAGTAAACGATTTCGAAAGTTCTTGTAAGAATTCTGGCACCTAAGTGTTTTGCTCTATTTAGGCATTGTGATACAAAATTCACAAAGTATTCCGGTGCTGAATCTACTAGACCATTTTTTTGATTTAGCCCGTTTAGCTTTGTAAAATCTGAGAATAATCACATAGCCTAACAAGCTAATTTTTCCCAGCCATGGTTTTGACTGGGAAACATTAGCAAGCCACTGTATACGAATGTACATGTACGAGTATGTCATGATTTATTCCAGCAGAAGTAGCTGATAATTTACTACTGTACTTATCCTACATGTACCATCATAAAATTATTTTGAATGAACAGACTGAAATGTTTTTTTAAACAGACAACCAAAGTTTTAAACCTGTGAAATGTTTTCTGTCTTTTGCAGGTGTACAAATTATGGTAGTAACCACGATGCTATGCTTGACAGACAAACTTATTTTATGACTGTGCAAGATAGGTTGACTGTATTTCACATTGTTGTGTTGGCAAAAGATTGTGATTAGTTTCACCTCACTTTGTAGACTAGGTAATGACACTGCATCATCATTTACATGATGTTCTGTTTAACAAATACAGTGTGAATCTTCAAACTCACGTTTGCCACCTTTTTAAAATAACTGCATTTCAAACTAACTAGAATTTTGATCCGTATAAAATATTGTATGATCAACTTTTTTGTTTATTCTTCTACTTGACTTTGAATTGTTTGCTTGTTTATGCATAACAGTGAATGTCTTGTAACAACTGAAGTAGTTTTCCTGTTTTTGATGCAATCCTCTTGTACAGCTATACTGTCCAAGATCCTTCTAGATTTTTTAATTCTTGCAAGTTGTTTTATGATAACTGCATGCTTAAAAATTACAAACAAAGCTATTCAAATGCAACAACTTTTCTCTTTTTTTGGCTCGACACAGTTGTTTAGAAACATGAGAAGTCATCATGTAGCAATTACATATTTTGCTTTTAAGTGCAAGTAGCAACAATAAGTTAATAGACATGTTAAAGCAGCCTAATCCTGTTCAACCAAATGATGAATAATTATTAGGTAGGTCTATCATTTTTCTTTTTGAACATGCAATACGTCTCATTCTAAGACTGAATGAAATCAAAGTTCCTTTAGCAGAAACACTTGTCTAAGTTTTCAAAACTTTTTAGATATTTTCTGTTCTATCCTTAAAGTCAGCACTATAGACTAGCACATCATCTTTGTGCAGCATAAACTTTTTTATTGTAGTCGATAAAGTAAACCATTTTTTAGTTTTAAAATTTTGGGTAGAGAGAAAGTTTTTTGAGAGTCACTATTTTTATTGCCATAGTCTGGTCTAGCTATTATTATGTATGATCCGCATGTACATAAATTTTAGATGACGCCTACCTGTGGTCACACAGTTAATATTAACCTGTAAAAAGGGAATGCCTAATGCTTTTGTCCACTCTTGAAACAATAATAGGTATTGGTGGTTCACTGTGCTTAGTTTACAAAGGTATGGGGCGTAACCTGCTAAAGCTGACTTTTTCTGTAAAAAATCCGAAAACGCGAAACAAGTGTAAAAAAGCGAAAACTTCAGGCTGTCTTCCCTGGCTTGATATAGCAATTATTTAGACAATATGTGATACTATCAAAACCTAGCAAAACTATCTCAGTGCAACATGTGCTTATCAGGTTCTCTAGGCTAACTAAAATTCATCTTTGCATGCATAGTTCCTGTCTCAATATAGGGATGCTTTTTACCCTAATGAAACTACACGTGATAGCACACCAATACTAAAAAACTTGCTGATCAGAACACAAGCCCTAAATATTGGGAATCAACCATGGCATGTTAATATATAATTGTTTCTAGTTTGTTCATAAAATTAAAACAATAATGGTGAAGTTATATCAGTCACTTACGTAGAGTGCTCTTGCACAATATATATTCTACTCCGTAACTATCAAAAGCATACACTTGCAACTCTATCCAATAATCTTCAAACTCCACAGCAAATGTGCCCTATAAAACAACAGAGAATGTGCCCTGTTAATCTGTTGTAGTAAAAACACTGTTCTGTTTTATTTAATGAATACAGGTCTGTATTTAAACATAGGTATTATACACTTTCAAGCATTGACCTTGACCACATCAAGCTACTTTATTTTTAACTGTTTTTTACAGTTTACTATTTCAATGATCAGTAGCTCTATTTGTTGATTAAAATACAGTTGACTTTCTAGTTATTCACCGCCCTTCAAGATTCAGTGATTCTCATTGGTCTAGCTATTTGCTACCTAGTATAAATTTTAACTTTCACTATTAAGGCTTCTAGGGCTGAAGCTTCCATAAAAATGATTTGGCAGAACTAAAGCTAACTAGCCAAGGACCCGTGGCCACCATGTACCAAACACTTTTCAGATGACCCGAAACCAGTGGAAACTGCCAGGTAAAAAGTTGTTTAAACTACATGTATACCAAACTTGTGAGTCCCATGAGATAATAACAAATGGATTTTAGCAGACAAGACCGCTCTCTATAAACAGTCCAGATAATGTGTCTTCAGCGTGCCTTCTGTTTTAAAAACAGATCTGTCGGAATTGCACTGCCTTGCTAACTTAGGAGATGTCAGGGCAACAAGTTATTTTTATCTAACTTGGTACTGGCAAGATCTAAAGGTATTGTTTCGGAAACTTTCCAGGGGAGTGAGGTGCACTAAGTGATAAAACACAGAGAGATAAAAACTAGAGAGGTTGATGAGCAACAGATGTTGTGGGCCTCCCAGCAACATCAACAGTCGATGAAAAGAGCATTTGGCTTGGCCTTCACCAAACCTTATCTGGTGCTGGCCGGTACTCTGGCCTGCACCAGATAAGTGTTAGGCATTATGCTAGCCCCAGCACCAGAGTGAGTGTTTTTTGCATCGAGTGGCTGTAAAAAGATCTTTATAGAGAAAGAGCACAGCTCAAAAACTAAATAATGGCAAACATGTATTAACTGTGGTATTTGGAACATTTTCACACCTCCTGCTCATTATAGAGTCTAAGTGAGCAAGATTGTAGAACGCAACAACATAAAGCTTGCAGATTTGCTCAAGGCGCTGCTACAAACCAGAGTCTGCAAGAAAGGGGTAAGTTTCTTCTTCAGCTAACCAAAGTGTACCAAGGCTCACAACTCTCAGCCACAAAAACACCGCAAATATGTTAGTTTTGAGATGATATTTGCAACTGACAGACCAGTTAGATCGCCAAACCATCATATCAAATTTTGTTAAAAATGAGAATATGTAGTGGGAAAGCGTAAGCCATTGAAAGAAGCACACAGTATGCTTCACAAGGTAAATACAGAAATCCGACAAGAAAACTGAGAGAGGCCTCTGTTCTATATCTTTTGAAATTGGGCTTGGATAGTAAACAAAAGGAGATGAACAGTAGAAAACCTAACGCTGCATGCAAGATTTGTAGGAAAACATGGCTGAGAAACACATGCATGTATCTAATTGGATGGCTTGGGTGGCCTTCTATTCAGAGCAAGAGTCGGCCGAAAACTCTAATCTAATGAACTCATCAACAAATCAGTAACAAGTCAGTAACCAATCCAGTGAAAGCAGTGAACAAAAATATGACAACATCTGAAAACAAAGGGAGTTCTGCAGCCTCTATATATGCTAATCATGGCAGCTAGAGAATTTTTATACAAAACACCTCTCATCAAAAAATTGCTACAGGTTTACAAAAACATGGTATTTAATAATAAGCTAAAAGACTGGCAGCCAGATAACTCCATGTAATGGTAGCTGAGTTCTATTAGCCAGCTGGCTGTAAACTACTACTATATATATATCACAATTTTTTATCTGAGCTAAGGTGGCTTTGACAAGTGAGCAGAAAACTCACTCATTCAACGAGTTTGTGTTGCACCCTGTGTTGATCAGGAACTCAATAGATCACCCATCTAATTATCATGAGAGAAAAAATATCGAGAGTCAGCGTCGTGATTGGCTTTGCACTACTAATGCCATGGAGCCCTGCTGGGTTGAGATCAGTTGCTTTTCAGCAAAAAAAAGTCTCTGTTTTTTGTCTGGATACCCGAGGTGGTTAAATAGCCACTTTGAAAGCAAGCTTTCAGGTGGTCACTGGTCCACCTCTTTGTGTGTTATTTCTATCTAGTGTACTATTGACAGTTTTTCTGAAGTGAACCACTCTAGGGCCTGCTGTTCTTTCTCATTTTCAGCAGAGGTCATGTCCAGAAATTTGTACCCAAATCCCACCAGACCCACATAGTAGTTGCCGGTGGCTGTAATAGTCTGTTTCAATGTTACTTCAACCTCAATTCTAGAGGTATTTCATGACATCATAGCAACCATGAAATATGAAGTATCAACTTGCCGTCTAGTTTACATGATTTTAAGATCTTTTTGACTTCTTTGACTCTATGCTTTTATTTTTTATACTCAAAGTGCTTGCCTTAATCAAATCTGAGGCAAGAAAGAGAATATTGTTTTCATAGGCCATTTTGCCAATAAGGTTAATGTTTGTAGAGGCCTACATCTGCTGAATACACTAACATGCACGCATGCACACATGCGTACACACATGCACACATAGGTGCACCTACACACACCATGTGAAATTCTTCAACAGTTTTACGAAGTTAGATAGCTCATTTTGGTTAGCAATGTGCAAGTACGAAGTTACATAGCTCATTTTTGTTAGCAATGTGCAACTATGTACATACAGTTTAAGCTAAAATCATGATAAAGAAAGGAACCATTTAGGGGTTTTTGTAAAAAGTACAACCATCCCATAACTAGCCTAGAATTTACTTGTTCAAAAGTCTCAGCTACTACGATGGGTGAAGGAAAGTTAAGCTTTACTTGATCAGTCAACTTTTTCCATTGATTGTAGGATCTTAGGTTTTACTTTAACAGTCTGGGTATTTGTCAATTATTTCTCTCAGACAATTACACTTTTTTGTAACAATCTGTAATTTTTAAGTATTTAACTTTTATTTGCATATCTTTTAAATCGTTCAAAATCTAGAAAAACAAACCTCTAATACAAAATCTGCGCATCCACTATGTTTTTTTTTCATATGAAACATTCAGGTGTTTTGTTCATAAAATGTATGATTCAGTTCATTGATTGCATGATTACATGCATACACAAATACCTGTTTAGAGAAAGTTGCTTAAACAATCACCAACAGAGATCAACTTCTCTAGTATCCGAATGTACTCGGTTTGAAGCAATTAAGATATTTCACTGGATAGAATAGTACAAAATGTGTACATGTTTTTTAGGTAACCTCATGTCTAATTGGACAAAAAATGAAAACTAGTTTCTCATGTACTACTGACCAAAACATTTATGTAGTCTGTATATGTGGTTCGTCTTTGAGTGTCTATAGTTGCACTGCAATTAGTTTGCTGTCTATCCATTAAATGTCTGTTGTAATAGGCAGCTGAACAATCTAACCGATATTTCACAATGAAGATGGATGACCACAGATCATTTTTTTCAATACTGAATCTTCAATAGAAAGTAAAATTGCGCAGCATTTCTCTTACATTGGTAATTTATTTGAACACCCCTTACGCTTGTTGTAACTATGAAACTTTACGGATTGCTTTATACTCTTCAGCTGATGTTAACATATGTTAGTAGTAAAACAAATATGGTATTTGAATGCAAGTTGTCATTGATTAACTTGTGCTCCAAAGAAAACTATAGTGTCTGTGCATGAAGCTATATTGAAACACGTCATCAAGATGGGGCTAGAAAGGATTCGAAAGAAGTAATAAAGTAGGTGCAAATGTTAATTTAGCGTTTTTCATCAACAGGTTGTTCTAACTGAAAAACTGTTGTGAGCAGAACATTTCGAGTTTTTGGTCACAACTTGCTTTTCTTTTCAAAATGTTGCAAGGCTGTGTTTTCTAAGATACAAAGTTCTAAAAACTAGCCCCGCCATAGAACACAAAAAAAGATAATGGCCTAAATTGAGAAAATGTATACCAGAAACGTGCATTCAGTTCATAGCTACAATAATAGTAGCGGTATCATGGTAGACACTTAATATGATGGTATGAAACAAATATTTTGTAATTGCATGTAATGGAATGCATTACATACATTGTTTTTACATACTGAAGTTTAATTTTTACACACAGTAACTGTATAAAGTCTCCATGCAGCTGATAATTGAAAGATGAAGGTTTTAACATGAAAAACCTGTCAGCATAACTTGATCATCTCTTAAACATAATTCCAGCAATCTTTTGGCATCCACAACAATGCATCCACAAAGCCCTGTATTCAAAAGGTCAGAGTGCAGACATAATTATACAACTTATATAAAAGTAGTGGCTTGTAATAACAACAGTGCATCTCCTGGTGCAACCTTAAAAACATGATTTTTCGTATCTAAACCTTTGAACTTAAATGTTTTGGAAATATCAGTAGATGAAGTTTGTTGAGAAAAAAGTATTGGTTTATTTTGATCATCTGAAGATTTGGTCGGTCATTTGAAAACACAATCAAAGGTTCACAAGCGCTGCATTATCAAATTTCAGAAAAAGATAGTTGGAAAACAGACGACCTTGATGAGTGCTGTCACAATAAGGCTCGCGGATGGATCTTATTAGGCTAGAGCGGATAGTATAAATATTTATTTCCTGTATTTTTAGTTTTGTCAGTGTTTTTAATTTCTATTTTATAATTTTTTAGTAAACACATTTAACCTGTGAAGTGACGAATCCACAAAATCTGGAATAGGAAATAGTAAAGCATTATTATAAATATTTATGGTACTCACGAATAAGGAAATGTATGGATGCGGGTTCCTGATGTGCATAAGTAGAGGAAAACATTGCTGATGACTAATGTATTGAATGCTGCAGTGGTAAAATTGAATCTGTCTCTCAAGGTCATCTATAAAAAAGATATTTGTACTTTCTCAAGTGCAAATCATTAAACCAATTATTGAAGCGTTCAATTTTGTCTGTCGTTTTTAGTTAAAATAATATCATTGGTGGAGAACTTGTTTGCGCCCTTAAACATAATATTAATTTTTGGCCTCTGCAACTCAAATGATCCTTTTTAGTTTAATGCATAGTTTAAAAGTTTGTGGACATTTACTGATATTCAACCAACCATTTATTTTTATCAAATGCGTATGTGGCCAATAGCCTAAGTCTTTACTACGTTCTTCAAGGCAAAAATGATTATATTTTATCAATTAAAAAGTGTGCAGCTAAAAGTAATAGATGTTAGTTTCAACAAATAACAAAGCCCTGGTGCTATCTAAAAATTAAACTGGAGAACTAGTGAGATAAATTGAACCAAAAACATCCCCAAAAACATTTTATTTATAATCAAGTTGCCAAAGGCTGGCAGGACATGAGCCTTAAAAACCAGTCATTTCAAAATATTTGACACCTTTTCTGTAGTTTGGTACAATTAATATTTGTCAGATTGAAAAAATACAGGCTGGGCCATTTCAGATATTAAAAAACAGGACATTGGATATTGAGTGTTGTGTACAGTACAGTAATGTTTATCAATTAGACAGGCTTATATCCTCGCCTACATAAACTTAGGCTGTAATATAGTTCGATATGCCATGAAAAAGTGGAATATAGTTGTACCTGCATTAGGGTTCAGTATATCCTTCATAAAATCAACAATATCAAATAAAAATTGCACTACAGCAGTCAGTGAAAAAACTTGCATTATCAGTGGTGACAGCTACCCATTTGTCAAGGTTGTAAAATTTCAAACAAACGCAACCATTTTGTACAGTTGTTATTTTTTTGCTTTTGTCTGAAAAAACTTATAGTCTGGGAAATGAAGTCAAAAAAATTGAAGGTCAGCTGTGATCATCAAAATATAAAACTAACACATCTAGGCAAAAGCATTCGCATCAATCAAACTGGTAATATACATTTTTATGAATAAACTCACACAGGGTTTAAGTTAGGTGCTGGGTTAAGTATTTCGAAAATTATTTTTGTAGATTAGTGCATTTCTACACATCAAACAAATTATTAAAACAAGCCAAGTTTATAAGTGTTAAAGACGCGAATACAGTAGAATGACAGATGAAATGAAACTCTTTCACCGGATGCTTTCGCTGTTTCATAAAAGTTACGCTGTAATATCAGTCAATATTTAAAGGCAAATTTAGTAAATGAATAATGTTTTTGAATGTTAAGAAGGTCAAGTTTCAAGGTCACTGGCAACAATTTTTTTAAAAACTTTTTATAAAAATAATTTTAGTGTCAATGTTGACTTTTTTAAGTTTACAATCACATTTCCTAAGTTAAAGGAATTATAAGTGCTACACAGTTAGCAAAAAATCTGCAAATCAGATCAAAGTCCCAAAATCTAAAATATTTTCTAAAATTTGAACAATATTCAGATTTGAATCTTACTAATGTCATTAAAATTAAATGAAATATAACATGGCTTTACTCCCCACAAATGCTTTATTGCATTTTTTCCAGTTGATGTAAATTTTCTCCAACCATGATATTGTAATTATTGTATTGTTAGTAGGTTATATAAAACAAAAAAAAAATCGTTTTTTTCTCAGGACAAACCTGAAACTGCAATATGCAAGTAACAAAAATTACTGGCCAACAACTGATGAAAATAATAAAAATAAAATTGACTGAATTTGAAAAATTCTAGCTTTAAACATACATAATTGGTTAAGTCTGACAAAATACATGTAAATGTCCAGTTAAGCAGAATTTGTTTGAGAAGACGCCACTACTCTTTGCAGTTTAGTGACTAAGAAAGCAGCAATGTCAAGCTTCCTGAGCTACAGAGGTACCTCACAGTAGCATGTTTCTTACTTTTTATTTATTTTATCTTATTTGATTATTTTATTTGTTAAACTACTTAGCAGAAATATTATCAGTGCTACGCTATGCTTGCAAAAAACTGGTAGTTTGGAAGGGTGAAAAAGGCCTGGTTGTGTTGGAATCATTTGAAATTCTTTAAAAGCCTTGCCCAGTGGCAATTAAAAAGATGTGCTATCTAAGTTGAAGTAACAGTGCTCCAGGCCTCAAGAGACCATATTTTTCCTTTCCTTTTGTAGATACTCTATACATATGATCTTCTGACTGATTATTCAGCTATGCTTTATAATATGCATCTATGCAAACTTCACTTGACCATTCATGTACAATGGCTATAATATGTGTTTATTTGCTTCTACTTCTTGTTTAAAAAACAGGCGGTTCTTGTTCTTTTATTTATATGCTATGCATTACATATATTGCAGATCTGTTTCTGTCCACGGCTCTTAGTTTAAAGCTTTGCATGATATTGCATTCTGTGTTAAGTTAGTCCCTCAATTCTTTGAAATCGATTTATCAAAAGATACTTTTTTTTAAATGATGTTCACTGTGATCACCTTACAAAAGTGACGTTCTAGAAAGTTCGTACTGTAGGATTTTTTCCTTGTGACCCCAGCTACCAGACCTTTGCTTATTCCAATACTAACGTTAGAGCTTATCAACAGGTAACTAAAATCTACTACATGCTCTTTCGCCTAGTTTTACTTTTGTTGAGCCAACATACCAAGCCTTGCAAGTTTACAATGTACTTATCTGGTTACTGAGCTAACAGTATATCTGTTTTCCTATTGCGTGATCACATTTTAGGTCTTGTCTGTGATCTGCTCATGTGTGCAGAAACTTGCTAACAACTCGACAGTTTTGCACCAATTGCTGCTAGGCAGAAATCAATCCTCGATTGCATTGCATCTTATTTCTGTCATCAACTAGTTTCCAAACTAACTTTATGTGTTCCTTAGCCTAAGCTTATAGTTATCTAGCTAGCTGTCTAGAAATGCACGGATAATAAAAAGTGTTTTACTTGTAGTACAGAAAGTTTAGTTTTATGCAAAATATTCAGCATCAACATTTAGAAATTTAGCTATTCAGGTAATATGTTGGTTTATTTCTGTGTACTGTGCTATTTAAGTTTACAGTGTTTACTTCTGGGAGATTTATGTCGTACTGGCTGCAGTTCCTACTACAGATTTACAATACTGATTGCAATACTTTTGTCGGCTTTATGAGTTTAAGCATTTTTTTTCCCTTTAGGGCATGCAATTTCTATCTGATAAGGCTTCATGGATTTTTCTTCAAGCATGGGATTACACATAAATCGAACTGCAGTGTTTAACATGACGCCATGAAAAGTTGGTATTGATTCCAAGTATGTGCCAAATTTATTCTATGGTATATCATGTTGAACAGAGTAATGTATTGGATGAATAGATGTCTGAGGAACTTGAGGATGGAAGTTCAAATCTAATGGGCAGAAGATTTGTCATTCTTAAAACTTTATGACTATAGCTGGACAGATGGAAGTTCAGACGGACCAAAATTCAGATTTATCTTTATATATGTATTCACTCAATCAACCCTATTTTACCTTTTAACTTGCTGACAAATTATATTGATTAGTTCTTGTTCTTTTTAGTTAGAAAAAAACAAGCTAGTCACAAGTCTGTTGGAAAGAAAAGTACATTGGCTCAGAGTAAAGTGTTCTGATTGCAGTCGAAATAAAAATGAAAATAGGGCAGCCTTGATAGCATGACGAATAAACAAATGCAAAAAGTACATCTATTAATAAGAGAAGTCAGTGTTGAAAGCAAAACATGAGTTATCGTTATGAGAGGTGTAGTAGTCATGGAAGTGTCTAAAACGCCTGTTAAACACTAAAGTGATAGTGACAATGGAAGCGGGACCCTGTGTATTAGGCTTCTTTAATTCCAGAGAAAGACATTTGTGGTGATAACCATTGACTAAGATACATTCGGTGTGAAAAGTTTAAAAATTAAGCAGAAAAATGTGTGGTTTCAGGTATGATACTGAGGTAAAGGGTTTAATGTAAGCCAAAATAAGTATTTTGTGTAGTTAAAAGAGTCCTTAATGTATTTTACAGAAATGGACAGTTCTAGATTTTTGACACTCGTAAAATGGGAGTTATTAAGGATGCATATTAGACGTGAATTAAATGACATGTTGGTTAGTAAGGCAATTGAACCATTTAAAGAAACCACCAGCAATAAGCATGATTAACTATAGCACCTGAAGGAAAAGAGTTAACCAAGTCCGATAGTAGATTTAATGATGCAGAACAAGTCTGTTAAACATGAGGTTTAGTCTCTGGCTAAGAGCTCAAGTTTGCTGTATGAGCCATCAAATATAATATTTTTGAATTTAGATGCTAATTTTTAGCTTTCCTGATTCAAATTGGCCAAATAACTGAAACTATTGACAAGCTTTATTACCTCCTGTGTTTGGGGTCTATCTTTAACTAAATAGAATATGATAGTTTCTGACCTTGTAATTTTTTCAGACTACCAAGGAAAAGTATCAGCAGAATAGAATGATTAGTATATCGGACAGAAAATATCTTAGTATATAAAAAATAATCCAAGGAACATTGGTTTTGGTTAAGGGAAGTACTGAGAAACATTATTAGCTTAGCCAAAAGAAGAGGAAGGGAAAATGAGGGTTTAGTCGAGGTGCAATAAGTTTTCTTGGGCATTTAGTTACCGTACCTAGTATTAAGCTAAATACAACTAAAGCTGAAGAAGTGTTAAGTTAATAGCAGACCGTTAATGAGGCAGGGGTAAGAATAGCTAATTATCTGATATAGCTGATTAGGAAATTAGTGGCATTAAGGAAACTTCTTTAAAAGGGTTGGAGATTATATGATAGTTGGCAAAGGTAAAAATAAACACAAGTCTTGTAGAAAAGTAAATATGGCTTTGACTCAGGCATATGTATTGTGTATTTTTGACTAAAACAAAAGGCATAGAGTATATAAAGATGTGCGTACAAAAAAGTTTGAGCTGTATTATTGCAGGTAGATGAGGCCATGTGTAGAAGACAGCGAATCATAAGGCAAAAAAATTGACTGATTCAGAAAAGACATATGTTCAAAAAAAGACACAGAGACATTAGAATTTACGTGTATGTAGGAATGATTGAAGGTTGACTGCTATTTAGTCACGCGAGATTGAACTGAATTATGAACAATTGATTTAAATTTTGGTTGAAAAATATTCGCCAGTTTTTTCAGTTAAGTTTCAGAGGGCTAGATCGACCATAATGAGGTATGACTATAAGACTATTTATATATCCAGATAATAGCGTTTTTTAGCTAAGATAAGCTACCTCTTAGAAGTTCTTGTGATTATTCGGTTGTAGTTAAGTGCAAAGAAGTGAATAGTTCTTATATTTCCTGTATTACTAGTGACTGTTTCATAGACAGCTTAAGGAAAAACTGCTGTAGAATATGTTAAAAACATTGAATTTCAGTAGTATTTGGAATGAGTTATACAGTGTTAGCCAATAATTTATAAAACTAAAGAAATTGAATTTGTGAAACTCTCTAACACAAAATAATGGCTTACTGAGCATGACAGTTTAGTATTATCGGAAAAAAGATCTTACCATCTAGGTCCAATCAAAAATTTTATTTACATACTGTCATATTTGACATCCAGGAATGGGTAAGTGTAGTAATGGGACAAATTGTCACTTTTTTGATTGTTAATTATGACGATTGACAGTGAGGGTTAAAAAACAAGTAGTATTTCCATCATCTCGCAGACAGTTGGGCATCAATATATAATTAACGACGAATTGCAAGGTGGACCATATAAAGTTATATGTGGAGGCATCTTTTTGCTGTATAGGTTTTTGTACTTGCGGACAATTAGCCGCCGTTTTAGGTGAATTGAAAAGCTAGGCATCCGCACTCAAGCATCTATGGTGGGAGTAAAACTAATCAAAAAAGTTTTAGTTTGCTTTGGTATTTCTGATCATACATGCTGAGATGGTAGACCATGCTAACTATTACAGATATTTCAGATTGTGCAGGTTTATATAAAATTAAAATAGGTATTAGTAGTCAAAATAGTTTCAAAGTATTGGCTTAACAGAAAATGCAATTAGTTACTGGGTTTCTATGCTTTAAAAATATTTTAGATTTTTTCCAATCCAAATCATAAAAACCGGTAACATTAAGTTGAGCTTGCCTCAGCCGAAGGAAAAAATTTTGGTCCAAGAATTTTCATCACATTACCACGTCAGTATAATTTAATTGCTATTGTCACTGAGAAGTTGCCCATATGACAATGATGGTAGAGTTACTCAGTTATTCATTTTATTATAATATTCATAAAATAGTATAACTTACTGAATGTAGAAATTCTCAAGGCGCAGGCACAGACCTTTTTCAGGGCTTAACTCTTTTACATTATAAAATATCTTACAAAAAGCTATAATTATCTACTTGTTAAAATCGATTCCACTTTAACAAGTTCTTTTCTAAGGAGGACTTCCTGAAAACATCCAAGTCATTGAAACAGTACAGTGCAAAATCTTCAGCAGAGGTCAACTTGGAGCTCCTTTGAAGCATAAAAACCCTATAGTTGCTGAAAAGTGTTTGTTGGGAAAAACTAATAAACTGGTGTTGTTAGCTTATAGAACAGATTTTTGGCCAGCAGGTTATTTTCCATTTGTCGTCCGTTGTTTGATAGACCTTTTAAGTCAAATCTAGGTGTAAGAAATAAACGTGAATTAAATTAAAGTGAGTTAAAAGTAAAAGAGCGGCAGAAAAAAAGAAAAGCAACTGAAATGTTATGTATAGGCATATAAAATGACAGTTAGAGTGAGAACTGGCGGTCTGTGTAAAAGCAATTACTGATGCCAAGTTAGAAGGAATAATGCTAACGAATCAAAGTGTGACAAGCAGTTTTTATGTAAGATATTGAATATAATGAAATCAGGTAGAACAACGTGAAGTAAAGTGTAAAGTGAAACGTAAAGTAATGATACACTAAGGTAGGAACTCTGCTGATATCAGTTAAATTATTCTTAACAATAACGCAAAAAACAAGTGGGGAATGTGAAAATTGGTTACAAATGAATCGGAAGCTACACGCTTCATTGCAAAGGAGAGCTGATTCTGACGAGTCACATGGTTGATAGACTGGCTAACCTTTTGTTAACAGCATTTACAAGAATTAAAAAAGGTTGAGATTTCCCTGATGCTACCAATAAACAAAGCTCCACGAAAAGGTAAAAATATAACCTCTTCAGTACAAAAAACCTAGAAACTTGCTTAAAAGTAGGACATGCGCCATACAAGGCTACTAGTGTTTATAAGTCAGCCATGTCACTCAGAAAACATCAACTAGTTACTAAGAGCTTTTTTGTGAACAACATACTTGTTTATGCACTATAAAAAAGTTATGAATTAATGCTGCCTTAAAATTATTTACCTGAGTATTGTTCTACATTGCATGAAACTTTGAGCTGTTGCGGACTAATGATTCACCATTACCAAAGTTGTAAATGTACTGTTATGAAACTTTTTGCTGGTAAAATGTTAGTAGCTGGTCATCTAATCAGTGTTTCCTAGAAAAAAACAATCTTTTAGACAGCCTAGTCATTGTAAAATAGGCAGATGTGGCAGTTTGGTGGTCAGTGCATAGATAGGTTATTGCCCAGCCATTTTCTGTACTGTATTATTAGCCATAAAAATTGACTGGTATGCTGACTATCATCCTATCATCGTATACAGTTTACTCAATAATAATAACCATAGGAAATTTTCCATCTCATCACAGATTATAACATGCAGTGTGTAACTCTTTTTTAAGACATACTGTCTGGTTATTACATTGTAGTTGCTTAAGAAATATATACATTAACAAAGCAGCTTGTAACTTTTGCAAAATAGTCTGTCATCTATGAAACGAAGGTTGACGGACAACTTAATTTTTACACAATGTTCTTGTCACTTTAATTTGCTGACATAACTTCTTATTTCTTCTCAACAGCGTACATAGTAACACAAGCTATTGGGAATTACAAATAGACAAGCTCAACAAATGTTTTATTGTGTGATGGGCTGCATCTAGTTTAGCAGTGTAAAAGAACTAAGGTGATATTTTACCATGTCACAAATGAAAAAAAACAGTCTAAAGTATAATACTTTACATATTTTGGTTAAATGTAAAAATGTAAATACAACTAATGTGTGTATACAAAAACTGCAATAGCGAGACTTCATATTGCTAATATTATAATATTAGGTGAAAGGGTGCAACTATAAGTCTGCAAAAACATGTCTTCACTCTTAAAGCCAGTCTCGCCACCCCAAAAATTTTTATATTGGAAAAAGAGAACTTTTTGAAATTATAAGAAACAGATTGTTTTAAACTAATTCAAACTATGTTTAGAATTATCATTTGGACATTACAAGAAACTCCTTCCGGTAGCCTTGTTTGCCAAAACGTGGCAAATTAAACAACCTAAAACACAATGTTTTGACTAGCTAGAAAATATGAGCTTGTTTCTTGAGTTGTTTGGTAATGAAAACTACTGTAGCCTACGCTTACTATTTATGATACATATCATTAAATTAAAAAGTCAATGAATTATAATGGCTCAATGACAAAATAATACGAATAATAAATCAGTTCCTACTTACATCAACAGGTCACAGTTGTTTGAACCAGAATGATCTTGCGTTAGTATTATTATGAATTTGTGATGAAGTTAGGCGAGGTAGATTTTACAACATAGTTTTTGGCTGAACTATTCAAAGGTCTTTTAATAGTATCTCTGACAGGCCAATGCAAAAACGCCAAAATGAGATTCAGCAATTGTAAAAATTTCAAGTATTTGTTAAAATACTTGGCAGGTTGATTTTATCAATGATTTCAAAGTATGTTACACGATTGGAAAGACTCACATAACATAAGAGTTTTGCTATTTCTTTTACACTGTTCTGCTGGCGTAACATCTGCCCCGGTGTTACAATATGATGTATAACAACCTAAAATGATTAGAGTTAGAAAATTTAATCAGTTTACAGTTTTACAGTAAACAAACTCAGTAGACCTACAACTAAAAAATTTAGCATGAGCCAACTTATAGAAATTTGTTTCTTGCTGCGAAAACCATGCATAATGAACTGCCAAGTACAGTTCTATTGACCATTTGTTGCGCTGAACTGTGTAGGCTTACCGTGTATTCAATGGATGGTTTACAAGCTAGAATATATTTGAGTGAAGCACTTTTACTAAAGGCTCCGCAGTTAACCAAACGTTTTACTAGTGTTTAAACTATTAAAGGATTCATTTTTGACAGCAAGGTAGTAATGCAGCAGAAATTTTGTGTATGCCGATCTAGACATATTCATATGTTTGTGTAGATTAGTAGCACTGCAGGAATAATCTTTACGAACTTATCATTGGCCAACGAACAAGTTGTTTTTATTAAGTTGAGCTCTACATAGGTTTAAAACTACATGTGACGCTAACATCAATATTGCTGCGTGCACTGACATGATAAATTTATACTGATCACCTTCTTAGGCTTTAAAGAAAAAAGACATGCCGCAGTGAAATTTCATTCTGATATATAATTTGTTAGTGAGGAGAATTACTTTTGTATAGCGATTATTATGTAGCCACAGTTTAGTTTCTTCTTGTGCGATTCTGCAAAAGTTTCCTATCGTTACTTATTTCCAAACCAAATCAACCAGGTAACAAGTTTTGGTTAAGTCTTCCTACTGGTGCGAAAATTAATCCTATTAAATATTTGTTACTTTATTATATCAACACACAGTATTTTTATTTGCTCTCCAACATGCCTACTCGCAGTGCCAAGCAAATACATATAGTTTATCTTAACCTCATTTATGAATTAATAAAGACTTGCTTAAAAGATTCAAAGTTATCTTTTGTTACTGCCATTAACAATAAATTTTATTTGTTGTCTAAAAACCAAAGTCAAGAACTGTGCTGTGTATTTTAATTCTTCATTTTTCTGCTATCGTTAGGGTTTTTACGCCAATTTACAAAGAGTTTTTTTGGCTGAGCCAATCTAATTTTTTGCTGTTGTAATCAGTTTTCTATGACCCTTTATTGCTCCACAAAAAATTAAACCACTTTGATTATGAAAGAACTTATATACATACATTTCTTTTAAATATATAAATAACTAAGTGAACGTCAGGCACTGCCCGGGTAACAAAAGGGTCCTTGGACAGATAATTTATTTGTATCTTACACATAACAGCATTTGCCATTCTAACTTTCAAACTTTATATCAAGGGAAAAGTATTTTTTGTTGGTAAAATGAATTAAGAGAGAAAACCGAACAACTGTAAAGGGTTTCAAACTTTGCCAAACAACTGTAACTTTCAAACTTTATTACACAAAAAAAAAGTTCTGTGAAACTGAAATAAAAGAAACAAATATAAAAGGGTTTGAATGTAAATGTCAAATAATTAGCAATTAATGACTAATTAAATCGATTTTGGTATGATTACAATAAAAGATGATTCGATAATGATACAATTAATACGAACTGAGAGAAAATATAAAGATCCTGGATTTGGTGAATTATTGATAACAATTTGTGCATAAAAGTGTGTGTGTATAAAACAAGGTTACTGATCCAACAGAAGCTATCAAAACTTTGGATACGACGATACTGGTACTTCTCGATACTGGTACGAATGAAAAATTGAAACATCAAACTGTCTTTGTCAGACCGAACAAAAATATAATGCAGAGACTTTTCTTACGGAACTAATGCAAGTGACCGCGTAAAAATAATTGGCCCTGACCGCGATATAGCCATTGAATGATACAAAAATAAAAATATAATTGTACGAAAATATGAAAACGCATCGTGTTTAATAGAGTTAATATAAATCATAGAGTTTCAAATAATACATCGTTTAGCATGTGCACCTGCTACACGGTACATGATGATGTCTTTGATCAATATGCCTTGCAAAGCCTAGTGGTAGAGCACGCAGATTTAAAAATTGTGATTGCAATCTCCATGAGTTCAAATCCATCAGAATGCAGAACTTTAATTCCTAATTTTTAATAGCTGTAGCTGAACATACACAGACACACAGACACCCAAAGTTTGAGAATCATATATGGATATATATATATATATATATATATATATATATATATATATATATATATATATATATATATATATATATATATATTACAGTGAATGAGCGCTAAATAAACAACTGCCTTAATGATGCTTTCCTGTGCTGTCAGTTTCTATTCGGGGTTAACCCGACTTGTCTTATACAAGCTAATAGTTGCTACTCTGTAGCAAACAGTTTGATGTTTTACCATGTTTTGTGTGTCATAAATTTTCTGCTGTTAGTAGTTTAGCACAGAAGCTGTACAAAAGAGATATGTTATTGAGTTCCTTGATTTTGCTTACATCGCTTTACAGTATTATCACTTTACATGCGAGATATGAATCATTACAAAAAAATAGGATTCAGTACACTGAATGAGGTATATACCTTAACCTCTATTTTATTGCCACTGTAGAAAATGTTAAAAAGAGCACTACACTTTAATTGAGTGTCTACACCTATTTGACCACCACTCTGACATTCACTTATTGTCACAAGCCAATGGTAGCAAAGGAAAAAATAATCTTTCAAAAAATAGTACTAATAAGGATTCAGTTATATCAATAACAATTAATTTTTTTTTTGTGGATTGCATCGCTGTTCACTTTGTCATTCAGACGGATCACAGTTTTTTCTTAAAGTTTTGAAAACACGATAAAAATATCATTTATATGCTTCAAGCTAATGGTACTGTATTATTTAATGCAGTCTTTATACTTCAGTGTACCTCTTTTGTGAGGCTAAAGTTTCAGCTTAGCACACAGTGCAACTTTACACGAGGTTTCTCTTTATCCGCGTAAAAGGTTTATTCTAAATTGTGGAGTATAAAGGTTTTGCTCAACTAAAAATAGTTTGGATGCTGATATAGAATAGCTCATCAATGCAGAAAAGAAGTTGAGATCAGAAGAAACTATAGAAGGTCTTGAGCGGTCAAAAAAAAAATTTGAGCTTAAACAGACACGCCAATCAGACTGCTATTGGTTAGGTCAACAAAGCAAATACCATTTATGTATGTATGTATGTGCGTGCCAACAAATAACAGCATCAAGAATATATGCTGTATTTAAAATATTCAAAGAATTTTTATGTAATGCTAAGCATGTATGCTATATTGCACTATAGTTACTATTCCATATGTACATTATATAAGCATCAAACAATGAAATACCTGCTCACACTATGTTTTTGTCTGTGTTGGTCAAATCTGAGAGCAGTTTAACTTCCTTCCCAGTCAGACTTTCTGATCAATAGTGCACATGAGCTTAGTAATCACAGGTGACACTTGACAGCCCTGTGCACCAGGAGAGATCATAATGATTCAATATGCGCATGATTGATTTATAATGGCAAAATGGCCGGGTAGTGTTACAGTAGTGGTTAGCACGCTGGTCTGGAAACCAGAGTCTTTGAATTAAATTCCTGTTTTGAGCAGTTTTTATCCCTAATGCTTTGAATGTGGCTTTGGATAAACAAACTGAAGGAATCTCTTCTTATCATAGTAAAGATTTGCAAATGCAATTCATGCTGGTAAAATATCTCTAAAGTAAGCTTTCTTTTCAAAACAAATTAAATAGCTAAGAAATGGACTCTTTATTTTAAACCCTTTAACATAACTGCAAATTAGGATCTAAGTTTAAGAGGTCTGATTCCCTGATTAAATAGACTGCAAAAAATTGCTTGAAAAACTGCCAACCTCAAGTTTTATTAATTTTTTTCTAATTTAAATACTTTATTAATTTTAAAAGATAATTTTTATTATTGAGTAATAATATCAATAGACACTCTTAGCCATTTATGTTACAAGACAATGAAAATTTAGCTACCAAAATGCCTAAATAAATTGGCAATGTTCTTAAAGTAAAGGGTTGCATGCTGCCCTTGTCATACGGTTTTTACGTTTTTACATTTTAAAACCTACAAGTGGCAATCTAGTGTCTGTACCTCTCTGAAAAAAAACCAAGAAAGAAATCAAGTTTTTAGCAATCTGTATTCCTCAAGTAATCAATTTATAAAAATATAAAAACTTACTGTATCTCATTAACCGTTTGCTGCCAACATTTGAACAGATTTCCTGCCAAAGATTTAACTATATCCAACCTCAAACTTAATGGTTTTTTTCTCATTTCTAAAATAAGTTTTATAAATGTATACAGTTTCAAAATCAGCATAATGACAAAATAGTGGAGCCATGCTTCATTTGGTGCAACGGAAGAAACACAAAGGTTCTGTTAAGCCTCACACAATGATTCCATTAATTTTGGCCATATTTATTACCAGTAGATAGGTACTTTCAAATCAGGGTGGTGACTAAAATATTGTAGTAATAATATTACAACTAAAAAGTTATATTCAACACATTTAAAAATGAACTTGCACCATTTTTGGTAAATTTTTTATTAAGTATCAGTATTTTACTATCTCATGCCATTGTTTATCATGGTTGCAATGATCAGATTACTAGGGTGCTTTTAGATTAAAATTAATAAAACTTGAACATGATTATAATTCTCAGAAAAAATACATTCAAAATGACATCATTAGTTGTTATCATTGCAATAGTTGAAACTGGTTGTTGCGTAAAAATATAAGCGTTCTGAATCTCTATCCTGTCGG
Source organism: Watersipora subatra (assembly GCF_963576615.1). Classification (NCBI taxonomy): domain Eukaryota; kingdom Metazoa; phylum Bryozoa; class Gymnolaemata; order Cheilostomatida; family Watersiporidae; genus Watersipora; species Watersipora subatra. The sequence continues at coordinate 18,710,208 of NC_088710.1, forward strand.
TCTTTCTGAAACTATAGATGTCATAATCACACTTTTAATTTACCTAAACTCTTTTATTGTGACAAAGTTTTATCAATTGTAATCTTGAATTATTCTGGAAATCAGTTTAATTCAAAGGTCTAAAAAATTGTGAATAATAAAAAATACAAATAGTTTCTTATAAATCTTACAAAGATTATTTTTAAATTATTCTTCAATATATTTGCCACACGAGTTGAGCAGATACATATATCAATATGCCTACTAACTTCATTTTCTATTTGTAACTTTTTTCTGAAAAAAAAGCATATTATAACACCTGTCAACTAACGTATAATTGCACTTTTTAATAAGTAATCAAACAAGTTTGATCATTATAGAAACTTTGATTGAGCGAAACATGGGATAGCGAAATTGGTCTGTGCAGCATTTAAAGGGCTGGAGATTTATTATTGCTAAAACTGCACCCACACAGCAATTCAGGATGCACTACAATACAGCCTAGACTCCAAAAAACATATATGCAGATCATAGCATTCTTTTTTATCCTGAATGACTACATTGCTCTGACATTCATCGCTGTACACCCAGTGTCTGAAGTGGGGAGAAATTTTTGTGGGTACTATCTGTCATGCTAAGACGGTGGTGTCCAGAGCTAATGGCCCTGCTTGGGGCAATTGTGAGTCCGACAGGAGGCTGCGCCCTCTTGGGAGAGAGGGTGGGTGGGTACGGGGGATCACCCTTAGGAAATTTTTTAGCATGAATGCTCCTAAATGATGCTGGTTTCCATAACTTGAAACATAACTTACCACAGCATGGATGTATTAAAAATGTTTATTTTACATACATAACCTGAATGAAAAAACAAAAGCTACAAGACATGTTTTAATACTTGAACAGAGCATCGTATAACCCTCAACATTCACATGCTGAAAAATTATGCCAAACAAGGTCAAAACACCAGAATGGGATTGATATGAAAAACTTCCCTGAAATAATGAACAGTCTGAGCAAGAATGGAGAGGAAGATATACAGTGAGCTACCCCATAGCAAACAATCATCTATTGAATGAAACATTACCGTATGCATATGTTTAAGTTACAAGACAATTGCAACCTACTATATTTACAATGAGAGTGACAACCCTCCAGTGAGCTATCATCTATTTAAGAAACTAGTATAACAAGCAAGAATTTATGCAAAACAGCTAGTCTAGGATTCCACAGGGCAGCCAACACAAAGGCCCGTCGATTGTGTCGGTTGATATAAAACCGATCGGCTCTCAGGCTTTTGACAATATTATCTAGTTGATTCGCTATAATAGCGGAAAACTACATGTAACTGAAGAAATTAAAGATCAATAGCAAGGTTCTATCGTTCTGAAAACGCGCGCAGTTTCTGGTGTAATGAACTCGGGCTAATATAAGTTCCGGAAGAAAAGGGAAAAGGTTGTGTGAATATTTCACTTCATTCCAATTTTACCGCATTTAATAAGATATGGGCAGCCTTATATGAGGGGGGTACGCCTCCCAGAGAGTACTTTCGCTAATTCTTCTTAGGGATACGCCATTCCCCTGCGTACCCCCCATTTCGAACATTTTATACACCCAGTAAATGTATAAGTAGTTTCTCCATCTCCTTAAATTTAAGCAGCAGAGTGTGTTCACACTTCATGTGTAATGAAGTTTAATTTTGCATGAAATTTAGTATATTCTGCTGCTTGTATTTGTAGACAGTTTAACCCTTTTATGATAAAAACAATGTTAACATAAGTTTATGTGGTAATGCGCTTGAATATATAGAGGCAATGGTTGACATGGTTACATGGTTAGCAGCAGCTTGCTAAAAATAGGCTTCTGCAAGTTCGCAAATCTTTTTGAAGTACAACTGACCTGCTGCTCAAAGCTTTTTTGGAGCAATGTCAGTAATGAGTGTGCTATTGCTTCAAGTGTTACATAATCATAACATGGCTTGTGTAATGAGCTTTGCAAGCATTAAAATACTATAGCTTTTACAGTAGAAAGTTAAAGTAAAACTAGAGACCATTTGCCTAAATATTCTGTTGTCATGTACAAGGATTTAAATAGAAATAGCTTTTTTGTTTAAATCATGGCATGTTCATTGCATTTTTATTGCTTATTTTTAGCAATAGTTGAATGCTTTCAGCACTGACCCAGGAAATTTTGACTGAGATTCAACTGAGCAATCTGAGATTAAGAACAAAACTTATAATTACTGCTATGAAACAAATGGCAGCATTTTGAACAAGGTGAAGGAAGATGCTGGGGAGTATTATAGATGCAGATCATATGCCAATCATTCTGTATGCATTTATTAGATCGACCTGGATAATTTTAGCATTTTCCAAAACCTTAAATGTGATTGGTTAATTAATTGATCAAAAATAGATTCATATTTTTATTTAAAAGTAAAGCCTGTTCATTTTTCTTGAATGCCATCAAATTTCAGCTGATTACTCCTTTTTGTATAGCTCATAAAAAAAACACTTCATTGCAACTTTATAGTTTGAGGTCTAGATTTGCTTAGCTTTAGTATTTTATGAAATAAATTGATTAGGGTATGTTAAGCAGCTTGAGACGTGGGCCCGGGTGGTTACTCCACCCTTTTGTTTTAATTAGACAACGTATCTAATGAAGTGTGTGGTGGAGGCAAGGCCATAACTTTCTTATGTTTATAAGGACTCCTATATATCTTGCATGTTGTGTTTGCTCTTTTTATTGCATATCGTATCGTTAATAGTTTGTTCATTTATATTGTATCGCTATTGTTTGTTGCCTTCATTTATATTGTACCACTATTAAATGGTTAGTTTAATATAACTATGCCAACGCATTAGCAGCTCCATTTATTTTATTGTTAGTTAGTTTTTTTACGCTGTTCCATTATCCGGAACCGGTAAATAAATGTATCTAAAGGAAGCATGCTCGATAAAAGAGCACAGCAGTAGTTGTAAGCTTCTCAACTAATGGATTTCTTTTCATAAATAAAACAAACGAAAAACCATACTTATTCTCTTTTTTTATGCAGCGTTTTAGATCGGGCCTAAGTAAATCTAGTGTGAGTTCGGTGAGACTAATCTTGTGAAGGATAAGTAAATGAATCCTTAATGTTTTTGGTTAACCCAAACAATTAAGCTGAGCAAATAATCATTTTTGCTGTCACGCTATCATTGTCAATAAGTTAAAGATCTAACATAACTAATTAAATAGAAAGCATAAGTGAAAGAAAGATCAGAAACCAAAATTCACATATTTAGTATCCACGTCATCAGGTAAATACGCTGAATTCTTAAATGATTAGCCGAAAACAGCTTTTTATAAAAAAGCTGAATCCAAGAGCAGTTAGCATTAAAGATAATCTCTTTTTCCTATCTTATTTTTGACAAGATGATATGATTCGATGTTGGTCCTGCAGCCAGCATTGCTATTTAAATTACTAGAGGATCGGTAATTCAAGTTTCAGGTTTTTCAAAGAAATCAATATATTATTTTTATGTTATACGATTACATAGAGTCAGCTATGCCTATCACTTGTTTGTATGACTTTAGCTTGCATGTAGCTAAACCTCGACTTGTGATCAACTCTACATTCATAGTAACTATTGGAATAAATGAAGTTTAGATGTTGAGGCCTGAGTACAGCAATGGTTATAAAATATTATATACAGCATGCTCATTGTTAAATAAATGCAGGCTCTTTGGGCAAGAAAATGACATAGGAAAAATGTATGAACAAATAAACCTGTTTAGTAGATTAAAAACTGCATGTTAGTAGTTATGTAAGATATTACAGCTCAGCGAAGAATACTGCCGAAGTTGACCTATATATGTCAGCCTTATATGACAACCATTACCTCATTATAATCACATCGATTATGAATTACATTAAGAATCAACCAATTTCAGGAGGCTCTAACTGTGGCTATCGTAGTAATAGTAAGGGGAGCTCTGCACCGAGAACGAACAGTCCAAGGTGAGACCACCTTGGACTATCAAATGGTTAAGTTGCTAAATAGGTAGCCTGCCTTCAGAAATCTGAGAGGTACTTTTTTAAGGATTAGCACCAGGATGGCCACCAGTTGGGCTCAAAGCATGTGTAACGGTATGACTCAGCGTATCGTACTAAGATACTGAAAAAGATAATAGTGGTGCCCCAAGCCTCGACCCTTGCTAGCCAGTTTAAGTCACTTCAGCAATAGCTTTAGTAACATGAAAAACTCTATCAGCATGTTAAAGTAAGTGGCTGAGAAAAATGAATGGTCCGAGATGGCCAGCTTACTGTACTGTATCTTTAAGAGGCTCTGCGGAATAAGGCAGAGAATTGTAAACTAGCTGACTGGGTGAAACAGTCTTTGATGCGCTCAGAGCCCGGTTCAGCCTCTCTACGAAACAAGCTCAGTTTGAACTGAGTGTCTTTAGGAGACCCACAATGACTACCCTAGTCTGGGTAGTCTACAGAAACACACCAGTGCAATATCGAGCAGACATGACTAAGGAACTGTTCTGCAAAACCCTGAATCACTCAAGGCTACAATTCTTTTACTAGGGTTCCTAGACAACATTGACCAACAAGGTTCCAGCTGCCATGGAGTTTTGAAAAAGAGTTAAGTGGGAGAGGAACAGACAGAGTAGATTGGAGTGATGCAAGACCAGACCGTCAGCCAGCTGGCACTACTTATGTGGCAGCTTATCAAGCAGGTTCAGCAACTGCGTGATGAAAAGTTCAGGCTTGAAGATGCCACCACAAATGAAGTTTCTTGAATTCTTGACTCGTGAGTGTCTAGGAAAAGTTTGTAAAAACTGCCCTAGGCAGAAGCTGTAGAATTGGGAAAACGCCAATGAGCCATATTAGTAGTACCGACAAAAAATACTGCTCTGATGCCCCAAACTGATCAATAAGGCTTTAAACCTATTGAGCTCCTGCAAAACGTTCAGCCGATCGTGGTTTCTATTGACTTGCACAAATAGACACAAGCGACTGTTTCTTACATAAGTACAGGTAGGAAGAAACATGGTGATGTAGACGCAAACAGAGAGGTCTGTTCTATGTCGATTCACCCCCCGAAACTGCTGACTGTCGAGGCTGATAAAGGTTCCTCAAGGAGTTTACTGTTTTCTATAAGCATGAGCTGAGCTTGGCTAAAGGCAAGCTTAGTCACGCGGTGCCTAAACTTCCCAAACAAACCTCTACACCTTTGAGTCAGCTTTACGCTCAGCACGTACACGAGCATAGAAAACCACCAGGTAGATGAGCTGCCTTTTCTATGTAGCTGGAGTCTCACAACCCGAAGTGCCAAAGCGTCAGAGACATAGCTGTCAGCCCAACTGAAAGATCTGTTCCCGGCAGCCAAGAAGAACTGTTTGGAGCTGGGACAAGCCAAGGGACTAACCAGGTTGCTACTACACTACTACAGCATGTTCAGCACCAGTGACTGCCACATGGTTTTGACCTCTAAAATAAGAAACTCCATACTACTGAATGAAGGTGCCTGGCATATACATTAATTAACTTTCAAAGTGGCTTGCATGGAAGAAAAAAGCTGATTCAGAGTGACAAGTGCAAAAGCTTTTGAAAAAATGGTCCAACAAGCTTGCTGGAAATGCTAAAAGCTCGCCAGTCAAACTGGTTGGAAAGAATGGGAAATAGAGGTTCTGTGTTGACTACCATCAATGGATTGCATTGACAAAACAAAATCCTTGCACCCTTCCAAGATCGACCACAGGCTTGATGCTCTATTTGGCAGCAAACGCTTTTATCTACCGGATCTGATCACTAGCTACTGGCAGGTATGATGGGATGCTGATGCTTAGGAGACGTCAGCAATTGCTACCGGTTTCGGTTTGTACAAATGGACGATTACAGGTCCCACAAAGCACACACAGATCGTATGGGTTACATTTTAGAGCTTGTTGGAATGTTTGATGCATAGTCTAAACTAACGAACATCCTTATTCCTTTTGATAAATTAATACCATCCTCAAAATTTAACTCACACCTTCACCAACTACAGAAAGTGTTTTAGCAGCTGTAGGAAACCGGACTAAAATTCCAGCAAGCCAAGTTGAGGTTGCTTTTCAGTCACAGGTGCGCTCCTCAAGCTTTGTGGTCAGCACTGCAGGGTAGCTATTGACCCTGAAAAATTGCAATCCAAAAACAGTCAATCTCGATGAAGCTCAGGGAGCTGCAAGGTTCCCTGGGCATGGTAGGATACTACTCTATGTAAAATCCTCCGTTTGGCCGCTACCACAGTCCCTGCACTGGTTGACAGTAAACGGCAAGAAGTGGAAGTGTCATGTGCCATGTGTCAAGAGGAGCAGACGGTCGTCGGGAAACTGAAATGACACATATTTTCGATACCTATTCTGGGATACTTTAATCAAAGTCATCGCCACATACTGGACATGAATGCGAGAAAATGCAGAGTGGCAGCCTTATTGTCTCAAGTTTAGGACAGCACTGAAAGAGCGATTGTGTACCTTAGCAAAACCTTAGCACCTGCAAAAAGAATTACTGTGTCAGTCGAAGAAAATTTTTAATTGTGGTCAAAGCTGTGAAATACTTCCGACCTCACCTTTATGGATGACAATTCCTACTTTGCACCAGCTTTGCCTCACTCATCTAGCCATGCATCAGAATAGAGCCTTCCAACCAACTGGCCGAAAGGCTACAAATCCTAGTCATATTCCAGTACACCTTGAAGCCGTAAGTCAGGCAGCACTCTGAGAATACTGATAGACTGAGCTGACAGACATGCAAGGACTGCTGGCAATGTAAACTTTTTGAGCAAAGGTAAGGCGAACTGACCAGGAGGAGGCTGACCATAAAAAGCTAGTCCATGCCAAGTTGAGGGAAACACACAGCAGCGACAGGGGGTGTCAAGACTATGCACAAGGCAGTTGATTGCATGGGGCAGCCCACTGCTATTCCGGCAGCCCCAAAAGGTTGGCACAGAACTGGCTAAAGCCTTCTTGGAACTCTGTGACAGCGTTAGGGTAAAGACTCAAAGTGAATTCAACACAGAACTGGTCAAGATGCAGATTACAGACCAGAGCCGTATCAGGGTCACTGTGGATCAGACACTCTCTCGGGCAGAAAAACTGACCAAAAACCAGCTAAAGCTGAGAGGCCAGAAGGTATCTCAGCTACACAGAAGAGCTACACTAGCTACACAATAGAGCACATAGTTACACAAGCTATTAAAAAGCCCACCGAGTGGAAAATACATGAATTTTTCTTTTAGAGTAAGAAGAATGACCAGCTGCCTTTGCCTAACATAGTACCGGCCGAAGATGTCAGCGACAGTGAGGAAACTGGTAAAAAGCTGAAAAGTATGCCAAGCAGCAAATCACAGAGGACAAAAACAGCCGGCGGTAAGCAAAAGCTGTATCTGGAACGCCTATGACAGAAGGTAGCAGCAGAATTGGTGAGACCATAACAAATGACACCAATGGGTGACAAGGGTTACCCCTCTACTTAATGAAATGATGCTTTGGCCTGTTTACAAACTTCTACACTCCAAAGCTGCTAGTGTTTTGGACAAAAGAGATTTCTGTCATACCAGCTTACCAGAGCAAATTTACACACACTAAGGGGCACAGTTCAAGATTCAGGTGATAAATGAACCTTTTTAGTTTGAGTGAATGAATAAGCCACACACCACCAACTGTTATTCCCAACCTAATGGAGTGGTGGAGCGCAACAACTGGTAGCACGGTGACTCAATCCGAGCACTGCTGCTGACCCGAGGACACACTGCTCCCCCTATTCATAAGGGCATTCAAAAGCACTGCCCTATTGACAATGGGAAAAGCAGCCAAATGAAGTATCATCTCTATCCATAAAGACTCAACCCAAACCATGAGTACATGGTGGAGATGTTCAAGCATTTGGAAAAAATCCATGCTACCATCATAGAAGAACATGTAGCCATAAAACAGCAGAAAAACAAAGGAGGAGCAGCCCCTATGCATCCCTGAAAAATAAGTATGGATGCTCAAAAAGCCTCAAAAAAGATAAGATCACCTCAAACTATCGTCCAAACTTGTGGTGTCATATCGGTCCGTCTGAGCTTGGCTGAACTACACCTATTCAATAAAAAGGCAGGAAAGTTGCTCATAAAAGTTATGACTGTCTTAAACTGTATCTCACTTGCTCCGAAGGATTGGGCTAAGGCTGAGCCGCCTTGGAGTCAAGGATGAGGCAGAAAGTGAAAGAAGCCAAGCCTACCCGTATTGCTATTGCAGAGAGAGAGAGAGAGAGAGAGAGAGAGAGAGAGGGGGAGAGAGGAAGAGAGGGGGGAGAGAGGAAGAGAGAGAGAGAGAGAGGAAGAGAGGGGGGAGAGAGGAAGAGAGGGAGGAGAGAGAGAGAGAGAGGGGGGAGAGAGGAAGAGAGGGGGGAGAGAGGAAGAGAGAGAGAGAGAGGAAGAGAGGGGGGAGAGAGGAAGAGAGGGGGGAGAGAGGAAGAGAGGGGGGAGAGAGGAAGAGAGAGAGAGAGAGGAAGAGAGGGGGAGAGAGGAAGAGAGAGAGAGAGAGAGAGAGAGAGAGGAAGAGAGAGAGAGAGAGAGGAAGAGAGGGAGGAGAGAGGAAGAGAGGGGGGAGAGAGGAAGAGAGAGAAAGAGAGGAAGAGAGGGGGGAGAGAGGAAGAGAGAGAGAGAGGAAGAGAGGGGGGAGAGAGGAAGAGAGAGAGAGAGAGAGAGAGAGAGAGAGGAAGAGAGAGAGAGAGAGAGAGAGAGAGAGGAAGAGAGGGGAGAGAGAGAGAGAGAGAGAGAGAGAGAGAGAGGAAGAGAGAGAGAGGAAGAGAGGGGGGAGAGAGGAAGAGAGAGAGAGAGAGAGGAAGAGAGGGGGGAGAGAGGAAGAGAGAGAGAGAGAGGAAGAGAGAGAGAGGAAGAGAGGGGGGAGAGAGAGAGAGAGGAAGAGAGAGAGAGAGAGAGGAAGAGAGGGGGGAGAGAGGAGGATAGAGGGGAGAGAGAGAGAGAGGAGGAGAGAGGGGGGAGAGAGGGGAGAGAGAGAGAGAGAGAGAGAGGAAGAGAGGGGGGAGAGAGGGGGGAGAGAGGGGGGAGAGAGGAGGATAGAGGGGGAGAGAGAGAGAGAGAGAGAGAGAGAGAGAGAGGAAGAGAGGGGGGAGAGAGGGGGGAGAGAGGGGGGAGAGAGGAGGATAGAGGGGAGAGAGAGAGGAGGAGAGAGGGGGGAGAGAGGGAGAGAGAGAGAGGGAGAGAGAGGGGAGAGAGGGGAGAGAAGGGAGAGAGAGGGGGAGAGAGGGGGAGAGAAGGGAGAGAGAGGGGGAGAGAGGGGGAGAGAAGGGAGAGAGAGGGAGAGAGGGGGAGAGAGGAGGAGAGAGAGGGGGAGAGAGGGAGAGAGGGAGAGAGCGAGGGGGAGAGAGGGGAGAAGGGAGAGAGAGGGGAGAGAGGGGGAGGGAGGGAAAGAAAGAGATAGGAGAGAGAAAGAAAACCTCAAGCCGATGGAACTGCTGCTGATTCTAACCCTGAGTTTTTTGTAGTTTAATTCGTGGGGAGCAAGTAAAGGAACTCGGTCAGTTCCTTCGCAATATTTTTTATAGAAAATGCCAAACAAGAATAAATATTATGCACACATACATATAAAACACAGTTAGTTTATGTTTACTACTATAGTTTAGGTTGAAAAAAGCCAACATTTTTTAGATTTTGTTTAGAATTCATGCATGTTGCATTATTGTTCAAAAAACTATCAATTTTGCATTTGTTAATAAAAAGCACATACTTTCATACAAAATGTTATTGTCATTGCTTCTCTCAGACTAACATACATGTATTATACTGTTTTATCAATGTACATGTATTATTGGATGAAATCTTAAAATACAAAAGTTTTTAACAGATTTTTGTATGTTGGCAACGACATGTCCCAATCAGTCTCCGTAGTCTCTGCATGATTGGATGTTGTGGTATATTGAGGCAACCACTTTTGATTCACTGAAAATACTTTCATAGTAATCAGAAAAAGGTTTTAAAACAGGATTCATCTTTTTCAGCCTCTCCTATTTACCAGACTGAAAATCTGAAGGTTATCATCACTGCTCATCACATCACTATACGTGGGACATTTTAGGATGTGGTTTTGTCCCCACCTGGTACAGTAAGCAGACAACTTCTCTATTCAAATGGTAGCAAAGCCTTCAGGTTTTAAAGTTTAGAAAGCATCTACCAGTACTTAACAGAGCTTTAAAAAGGTGGTGCTTCTAGGAACAAGTTTTAAAGCTACTGATTTCTGCAGAATATGTACCAACTTACAAAAGCATACTTTGATGTTTTTTTTAGAACTCTGCCAGCTAATCATCATAAAGTTGCTATAGAACGCAAAATATGTCAGTGGACCTTTATGAAAATGTGTAAATCTATAGAGTTCTTGTATTTGTTGGCTACAAATTACTCTTTTAAAGCAAACATTCAATGCAAATGTATCTAATTCAGATAGGCTTCATTTGCAAGATAATTTCATCCATGTTCTTTTTTAGTTTACTTAGTGAAATTTATCTCTGCTAAAAGTTGTTCATTACTAATTAGTGATTATTTCATTGTTAGTTAGAAATCAAATGTGTAGAGCTTCAATATATCGCTAGCTTTTTCTATAACCCATTTGAGAAGAATTTTTTTCTGAATGTTGAAGTTGTCTTCTCTTTCACACATGAAATCACTGATGTATTCATTCTAAGCAGAAGATAAAAAATAATATCAATTGAGATAAACTTGTCAAGAAAATAATCAAATAGTAAAAACAGGTAATTACCTCTTTTTTAAAATTCATATGAAGGTTAGGAATTGCATTCAAACAACATGAGCTTTGCAAATACTCTGTCACATGGGCTGAAAATAAATTAAATAAAACTATGACACACAATGCTTGGTGCTTATAAAGTGTTAAAACAAAAATCTACACAAATATAATTAGTCTGGGGGTTTTGATTGCAAAGTTTATGCCATCTCACAAGGAACAGTGAGGGGTTCATAATACTTAGTCAAGTAAATCACTGGGCATCAACTTGTGCGATATAAGGAGCCAGCTCTTTCAGATTATAGAGTGCCTTTAGATCCTCAAGAGCTTTATTTAGGATTAGGGCCTTATAATATCTCACAGGACCAGGAAAGATTGCTTTTCCAACGAGCATGCCGAGTGGATAGTGCATTTCATCATTCCCCACTTGATAGACAATGCTACCAGAGTCACCATTAGCAAGCTCTCTGAAAACAAAAATTAATGGCTACATTAACAAAAGCTTAGTATAAGACTACATTTATAGATTTTTCAGCAAAAAATACCTAAAAATGTTGTCACAAGTTTTGGGTCTACAAACACAAGCATTAATAGATAATGAAGAAATTTTACAACAAAACTCATCACTCACTTCATAAAATCAAAATGACTGACTTAAGGGCCTGATCAAAACAGAACTGGACTTGGTTGCAAACATATGTGTACTACTTTTAAATTCTTACCCGCCTTCAAGCGAGAAAAGCAGATAGTGAGCGATGCCGTATGTCCTTTGCTCACCAACTGTGTGAAAGTTGTTGCAGAGTTTGCCAACAAAGTTCTTTACCGCTATTTTTATCTCCCTTTCTTCTGGTCGGTTGTAGAGTTTCAGCTGGTTCCAGGTTGTGATCTCTACAAGCTGTTCTCGTCGACTTCGTCGATATCTCTGCAGTCTTTGTTGGATCTTTTCCGCATTTGCACTATCAAACCGAAGCAGGACCATATCATTTAAGCAGAACCTCTCTTCAAGCAAGGAAGCCTCATCACGTGACTCATATAATTCCGGTTCACCTTGTTGTGGGCCGCCTGATTCAAATTTTCTGTATCTGTACCTGTAGCTGACCAGAGGTGGGTGGATTGTGGACACCATAAGAGGCTCTCCTTTTTCCTCTCTTCCATTATGCGCTGTCTCGTCACTCGTGCGAAATTGATACACCTTCTTAGGAGGCATCTTTGCAACTTCTGTACTAAGAGAACTATTGTCAAAGGAGCTCATTAGTTCCCTGTTCCTTTCTTCATTAAACATCATGTGGGCAGGAGCTGCTGCAAAGAAAACCTAAAAAAGTAAAAAGGAAGCCATTAGACTGAGTGTCAAACTTTCGGACAAGGAGATATGTTTAAAAATAATAAAAGTAACTTAAAAATATTGTTTGTATAATTTTGATGCGGTAATTATAGCATTGGTAGTTGGGCAAAACATTGAATATAAGGAAGTAAAATAAAACAAATAAAAAGTGAAGGCTGCAGCCATTTTTATTCTCATTTCTAACTATTTGAATCCAATAAAAAGCTAACTTTGTCCTATTAGATTATTATAGCTTTAGAACTAAAAACAGCATTAAAAGCAAATAACAAAATAGTTGTATATTCAAAACTTTAGCAAAAAAATTAGAATGTTCGAAATTTAGCTTGAGAATTTATCTCCGAGAAGATCATTGGTCACTCAAGCCATATTTATAAAACAAATAGTTAAAAAACTCAACTTTTTCCATATTTCCGTGCTGTGGCTCCAGCCTTAAAAAGATTTTGCCCAAATAACTGAATATGAATTTCCAGGCCTAAACTTTCAGCAGGAGTAAGTCTGCATTGTGCAGCTCCTTGTAGCAATCATATTAATTAGAAAAAAATGTTAGTTATTTTGTGTCAACAATAAAGATTCTATAACACTAAAGTTACTACTGCCATATACATATTATTTTGCAATATAGAGTTTCACTGCGAGTATTATAATTTTGGTTTTAGGATTTCAGGAGAGATTCTGTCATAAGTATCAAGAGATGGATGTGTAGGTTTAATTCATGCTAATGTTGATTTGGTTATAGGCATATGTTTTGTACATATTAAAATAAATGTTAATATTTGTTGACGAATGTTATGTATAGTCTCATCGCAACAATGATAATTTCATGACAAAATGTTAATTTCATAAAAACTAGCTCTTTCATACCTATAAGAACCCAAATACCTCAGTATCGTCTTTAGGCAGTAAAGCCAAAAGAATCAGCTCACAAGTCCCATATATCTCAAAGCCAAATCTCTCCACTTTCAGAGCATTCCTCCCCATGAGCTGTTTGGTATAAACATGACAATCTTCATTTAAAACAAACAAAGAGTAATCAGCAAACTCTGAGTTGAGCTCTTCTACTTCTTTCTCAAGCCCTTCCAAGCCTTTTCCCACAATAGCAATGTTCTTCAAATTACCGGGATTTTGCATCAGAGAGTAATCAGTGCTGCCTTTTCTTGTACAAAGTCTGAAAGATGGTGGAGATGAATATATTTAGTATGGGAAACAAATAATTGTTACTTTTGTCTATCCGGAAATATGATTCAAAAGGTATCTTTAAATTGTGATAGTGGTTAAATTGAACATATATAAATGTTATTTTACTTTTAGTTTATAGCAAATGAATAAAACTTATTCAGTGAAACTAACTTATCATAACTGCCAACAAAATTTACTAAAGCTTCTGCAAGAAAATAAGTTTCATACGCAATATATGAGCGAATGTTTTTGTCATACTTTATAATGTTTTAGAAACTGTTAATATATCGTTGCATTATTAGTACATAGAGATCAAAAGTAGACAAGAACTAATAACTATTTTAATTAAACTAGTTTGTTTTTGTAACAACTATAATAACCATAAAATACATATAGGCAAATGATCAGCTATTAATGCATGATTATTGCAGGACCAAATAAATAAAACAAATAAGACAGTCAAATATAATAAACAATAAATATTATAGATTATGGGTTAATATTTTTTAACATCTACGATAGTTAACAAATACAAACAGATAAAAGAATTTATAAAGGATTTATATAAAATATTAAAAAAAGTGACAATCCGAGTTTTAATCCTTACTCAACTTTTTTGTGAAAGTTTGGTCTAAGAGAAGAAGTATAAAAACTACTTTTGCCTCGTAACAAAAGTCTAGGGAAAGCTTTGGCCTAGCAGCCTACCTAATTTTGGTAACCAGCTTCTTCCGCCACACAACAAAAAAAACTTTCCGAACAAACTCATTATTTAGGTTGATTTAGCTACACTTTTTATACTCAGTTTCATACCATGAGATGATGTTAGTCAGGATTCATTTGGATACCTATTTCAACATCTTTAAACTTAAAAAGAAATTATTTACACTAGCGTATAACAGTTTAAACATAAGATATAACTATTTACACTTAATATATAACTATTTAAACTTAAGATGTGACTATTTAAAACTTAAGAAATAAATATTTACACTTAAGATATAATTATTTACACTTAAGACCAACTATTTAAATTTAAGATATAACTATTTGCAATTGAGATATAATTATTTACAGTTAAGATATAACCATTTACAGATAAGATATAACTATTTACACTTAAGATATAACTGCTTACACTAAAGATATAACTATTTACACTTAGGATATAACTATTTACACTTAAGATATAACTATTTACACTTAAGATTTAACTATTTACAGTTAAAAAATACTTATTTACACTTAAGATATAACTATTTACAGTTAATATATAACTATGTACACATAAGATATAACTATTTACAGTTAAGATATAACTATTTACAGTTAAGATATAACTATTTAAACTTAAGATACAACTATTTACACATAATATATAACTATTTACAGTTCGGATTTAAGTATTTACATGTACAGATAAGACATAACTATTTACACTTAAGATTTTATGGCATACACTAAACTTATACCTGTAACTATTCACACTTAAAATCGACCCAGAAAACAAACCTCTCATACATAAACTAAATATTCTCTAATCAACTACTTAATATGTAAAGGTTGATTGCCTTTTGATTGCCAATTTCAGATCCATTGGAATTCCGTTTTTTTCTTCATTAAAACTTTCCTCACTGGGATCCAATCCTGTTTCATCCATGGATGTTGCTGCTTTGGACAAACGCAACTTTTTTTTCGAGGCTGTTGGCATTTCAGTCACAGATCTTTTGGGCTTTTCTGTGGTCAAGAGCCCTTGCTTCTCTGCTGCCAGTAGCCTTCCTATTGCTATAATAATAGGCATAATGCATAATAATGCATATTTATCGCGTTTATTAATTGTGTCTTATCTTTAGTTGCTTTTAAATATTAGGCTTTAAAATCAAATCATAGTCGTTATCATTATTTTGTTATGTTAATTAAATATGGTGGAAAATAAAAAATAATGATTAAAACAACAACCACAAGACTATAACAATATAATTGTACCTTGATATTGATGTTGGATCATTTTCTCAACTTTTACATTCTGTTTCTGCAGTTTCTTTAGCATCATCACTTGATTATTCAGCTGGGCTGTAATTAATGAAAGCACATTCATATTTTAATACTAAACACTAGAAATTCTCTTGTCATACAGCCCTTGATCAAAGTGATAATAAAAAATAAAAGGCACTGCCGGTTGAGAAATGCATTATTAGCATTCAATTGGCACTACAGTGCAATAGGAGAACTGCAATGGTAGCTGCAATGCTAGCTGCAATGTACTGGGTGTTATTATGTACAACAAGCAGATAATGAAAGGCAAAGTTTATATTTTTATACCTCACTCCTGCATTAGGAAAAATGCAATATTAGAAAAAAATTACAAGCTGCTGTGTAATATACACAGGCTGGAGGACTGTATATCATTGGCCATAGCAACCAATATCAAGAAGTTGTGACATTTATCTAGATTTCGGTATTTATATCTAAAAAATTATGATGAATTTAAAAATCTAAACAGATTTTAGCTGGTTGTCATAGAAGTATATGTATCTCCATAAGAAAACATAAGCCTAATACTTAATTTTGCAAATATTGAAAACAACTTGGCAGTACCCCGATATTAGGCACAGCCGCAGTATCATCAAGAAAATATTTAGTTAAAATTTATGATAGCAACATATTGCACACTATCGGTCAATATATACTTTGATCTTGTAAATTCGAATGATTATTCCTATAACTATATATTATAATAATCTTATTAAAAGGCAAAATTTTTCTTACAATTAAATATTGTTATAATCTTATAAGAATCGTTGGAAAAATGTCATTGTCATTTCCTTCACTTTCACTGTTTTGGACATCAGTTGAAATACCCAAAGCACTCGTTATGAGTGTCCAACATATAAGAATCCATTAGAATCGGCAAAAAAGAAACGATTACTTTTCAGTACTTCTTCGTTAATTACAGAAGCCTTCGGCAATTGGACAATGCCATAGACTGGTGAAATGTTCCCATTTTTTTCATGAAATGTAGACGACTTAATGGTTCTACTTTCTGTTGCATGGCTTTATCAGCGTTTCGTTGGCCAATCTTAATTTTGATTAGAAAACGTTTGTCAACTTGTAATTGCGATTTTAGGCCAAATAAAGCTGTCTAGTCATGTATAATCCAATCAGATGGATACGTTTTAGGATATTGCATCAACTTTTCAATGACTTGGTAACATATTTAAATAGGTTTATATGTGTTTTGTATCATTATTATACTTAATTGAATCTACACAAAAATGGTTAAATTTTTTGATGTGGTTTCGGTACAAGGTTTTGGTCACAGCAGTTGACGGATAATGTTTTCGGAGTTGTGTGCGCATATGCATTTATCATAAAGCTCCCAAACAATCACTTTGCTCATGTTTGGTAGTGGGACTATAATAACAATGTTATTATAGTTTTTCACTTTTGAGATTATTAATAATAGGTTGTAATCTATTATTTTATAGTTATAAGACTGAATGTCTTTCCTAACTTTAATATATTAATGAAAACTTAGATCTTAGTAAACTATGATAAGGCCAGAAGCCAGGACTAATCACATGATAGCAAGTAGGTGAGTGATAGGTTTTTTAAAGGTTGTTAAACAGTTTTTGCCAATAAGGTAAAAGGTCTCATCAGTACATTACATTAAATCAGTTATAAGACAAGTTTAATATATTAATTAAAACTTAGATCTTAGTCTTAAAGTAGGTTTTTTAAAGGTTGTCAAACAGTTGCAAGTTCGCTAAAAGGTTCATAAGCAGATACCTAAAACCTTCTACAATTCTACCTTGGAACCCTTCCCATAAGGGCAGAAAATTATAGAGCCAGCAATAATAGCTTTTAAAAGTAAATAGTACATGGAAAATACTGACTCAGTACCCACCTACTACTATCTTGTTACATTAAACATACCAGCAAAGGTGAGCCTTTGCTCATTAATATTCCTGGTATATGGACTATTATGTTATGTAAATTTGTAGTTATGAAACTAAGTATCCTTTTGAACAATAATATATTTGTATCACCAAAAAGTACTCGAAAATAAATATTAACCAATTAGGAGTGTTGTATCCAATTAATCAACGTAAGTTATCTTGGTAATTTATTGTAAAGTTACTAACAATTTTGATTGAGCAACAAGCATGAATAAAAAGCAGGTAAAAACTAGAAAATAAAACCAAGCAAATTCGTTACTTTTTTGCAAATTTCAAATAATGTTTAAGTTCAATTTTTAAAAGATCACCATGTGATTACATACTTTTAAAATGTTAGTGAGTAGAATATCAAAAGAAAATGTAGCAATAAAAGGGTAACCTCGTTCCTTATTTCCTGGTTCTCCTGATCTTACAGCCTTTGGTTCATGTTTTAGCATTTTTTCCAGAACTTTCATTTCAGTATCTTGCATTAGTGTAACCGTTGCCTTTTTCTTCTCTGGAACTAGAATAAAAATATCTTAAAATTGGTTTTTAAACCTCTTTTTTTATTTCAATAATTAAATTCTTATTTTTAAAGTTTTTCAAGGCTAAACTTTTTGCTTATGATTACACAAACTAGATGTAGACTATTATCCCTCTTCATTGCGTAAGTTTTATACAACTTTTATGCAAACAGTATATACATATAAATAGACAAAAGAAAACGCTTATTTTGCTTTCATAATGTTTGTCTAAAAGCAGTTTAAAACAAGTTATTTATAACCTATCTTATTTGTAATCTATTTAATGATTTAATGGATTACTTGTGTTGTTTTAGCTGGCACAAAAGTCAGCTGCCTCTGAAACCTTTTAATGTTGGACTGCTACTTTGAATAACTTCATACAAAAGGTTTTTAGATGCACCAACCATCAGGTTTCTTACTTCACAAATACTCAAATACCATGGAAGAAATTTTATGATGTCATCATAGTTTTTAGTCTCAAAAAGTGAGCTGATTAGGTTGTATGTTTGCCAAAAATTACAAAATTGCTCTCAACAAAACCATGCAAATTTAATAAAATATTGCCTGCCTACAATAACCTCAAAAACCTAAATGACTTATAGTTTTATCTTTTTGTTTCACCTTTCAGCATTATTTTACTCGTTATGCTGTAAGACTGACTATATCATCATACCTAAGCAACAATGTATTATTAAAAGATGGTTATGTTAACAAATAAAACAAAGCTCATAATTATTTCAAGTTTCTTACCATATCACCAAAGTTTAGCGAAATGAACAATAATAAGAATCATGAGAGTAAGAAAAATAATGATGATATTCTGCTCACTTTCTTTAGTCTATCATATGACTACTGTTAATAGAAATGACTCTCTCCTCCTATCATTATACCGTCAGCTCCCTTCCACTAAATTTAAACACTATAAGGACATGTGTGAGACAATCATTATGACATGAACTATCTATGGTGCCTTGTACACATGCTGACAAGAACCAGAAGTCTACAAATATGTACAATTTGTTCAACTTTGCAGTAAGAAATAACAAAGAGAAACATATTTAATGGCAGTAATCAGAAATATTTTTATAGAAATAGTAGAACTACATTGAAAATGTTGCAGGAAAACTCTTTGGCCAAATTTAACATGATTACATGTAAATCTGCTTAAAATCCTTCAGAAGCTTTGTTTATTTTTGTTAACAGTTTCATACCATTTAAGAAAAAGACCTTTAAACATTGAAACATATATCAGAACATGTACAGAATGATAATGTAATTGTACCTGCTTTTTTTCCCAGTAAGCCAGCTACAAGTTCCGAGCCATTTTTTGCTTTATTACTTGTAAGCTCTGAACTAGATCGCACTTTTCTTTTCCAAAATGCAGCAGCATGCGAAAATGCTGTTAAAACAAGTTGTTCTATAACTATAAAGGTGTGCAGCTGTCTCACTATTTATAGAAAGTTAACTTTGTTAAACTACCTCATTTAGTTTATTGTCCAAAGTTTTTGAGATTGTTTTAAATAATTTCAAATCTACACATGCCATGCAGGGATTTTAAACTTCAGTTTTGTGAAGTAGGCCTACTAAATACTACAGCACATATTTTATAAACTTTATTATTGCATCTCATGGTTGATGCTGATTTAAGTAAAGAAAATTTACAGTGACAATAATTCTTTTTGTAAAAACTGGTTTTTAACTATTGAAACATCAAAAAACGTAAGTCAAGGTTTTTTGTTTGTTATTTTAGATTAATTTTTGACCTACGTTTTATGATGTTGTTTAAAATTTTTATTTCATCAGGCTGATAGTTCAGATAAGATTGTTGTAGCTTTTTAATAGTAATACTGATGTTTTCATTCTTTGAGAAAAAACAGTGTCGATATAATGATAACATGTTTGCACATTTATGTATTAAACTGAGCTTTGGAATGCTAATTCATTTCAAAGATATACCACAGTAAACAAGCATGTTAATGTATTGTGAAATTACCAACGGTTTTGATGGAGCAATAAATAGTATAGAAAACAGGTAAAAACTAGGAATTAAAAACCAAAAATATTCATTACTCTTTTGCAGATTTCAAAATGTTTTTAAATTCAATTTCTAATAGGTCACAATATGATTAAATACTTTTAAAATGTTAGTGAGTGAAATACCAAAGTGAATAGCAGCAATAACAGGGTAACCTCGTTCTTTATATTTTGGTTCTCATACCTGATCTTACAGCCATCGGTTCCGGTTTCAGATTTATTTCCAGAAATTTCATTTTAGCATCTTGCCTCTTTGTATGTGATGCCCTTTTCTTCTCTGGAACTAGATTAAAAACACCTTAAAACTGGTTTTCAAACCTGTTTGTTAATTTCAATGACTACAAATTCTTATTTTTAAAGTTTTTCAAGAAAATCCTTGCTTATGACTACAAAAATCTAGATGTAGACTATTTATTCTCTCTACTGAGTGTGTAAGTTTTAAACAACTTATATGGTAACAGCATATAAGAATAGACCAAAAGACCGCTCATTTTGCTTTCATAATATCTGTCTACGAGCAATTTAAAACCAAATTATTTATAACCTATCTTATTTGCAAGCTGTTTAATGATAACTTGTGTTGTTTAAGCTGGGACAAAAGTCAGCCGCCTCTGAAACCTTTTAATGTCGGACCGCTACTTTGAATCATTTCATACAAAAGGTTTTTAGATGCATCAACTGTCAGGTTTTTTACTTCACAAATACTTGAGTATCATGGATTAAATTGTATGATGTCATCATAGTTCTTAGTCCAAAAAAGTGAGCTGTTGGGTTGTATGTGTGCCTAAAAATGCAAAAATGCTTTCAAAAAAACCTGCAAATTTAACATAATATTGACTGCCCACAATTACTTAACAAACCTAAAGACTTGTAGTTTTATTTTTTTGTTCCAACCTGTCAGCATTATTTTACTCTCTATGCGGTAAGACTGAATATCTCATCATAACTAAGCAACAATGTATTACTGATACATGCTTGCAGTTAAAAAAAACCAACTATAGTTCCTGAAAGTTTGTTGAAAGATCCTTAAATTTTGGTGACATGAAGAAAAATAAGAATCACGGGAGTAAAAAGAATAATGATGGTTTTCTACTTACTTTCCTCAGTCTATCATATCACCACTATTAGTAGAAATGACTTACCTCTGCTGCTATCAGCACACGGTCAGCTAAATTTCATTAAATTCGAACACTTTAAGGACATGTATGAGACAAACATTAGGTCATGACTTATCTATGATGGCCTGCACATGTGCTGACAAAAACCAGATGCCTATAAATTTGTACAATTTGGTCAATTTGTTCCACTTTTCAGTAAGAAATAACAAAGAGTAAGAAATATATTGTCAGCAATCAGAAATATTTTATAGAAACAGTAGACATACATTGAAAATGTTGCAGGGAATCTTTTCGGAAATATTTGACATAATTACATGTAAATCTGCTTCACTACTTTTTAAAGCTTTCAATTTTAAACCATGTTTATTATTGTTAACAATTTTATACCATTTAAGCAAAAGACGCTTTAAACATTAAATCAGTTATCAGAACATGAAAAGAATGATGATGAAATTTTACCTGCTTTTTGTTCCAGCAATCCAATTATAAGTTCCTGGCTAATTTTTGCTTCATCACTTGTAGTCTCTGAACTAGATTGCAGTTTTCTTTTCCGGTGTGCAGAAATGTGGGAAAATGCTGTAAAAGTCATTGTTTTGTATTCTATAACTATAAAGGTGTGCAGCTGTCTCACTTTTTTTAAGAAGCTATTTTTAGTGGTCCATCATATTTAATCTATTGCGCAAAGTTTAGCAGATTGTTTTAATAAATTTCAAACTTACACATGCCAAGCAGACATTTAAAATTTTATTTTTATGCAGTACAAAATTACTATAGCATGTATTTTATCAATCTTTCTAATGCAACTCAAGGTTGAGGCTGATTTAACTGAACAATTTTTTGTCTTATAATAACAAAGTTTTTTTCCAAAACTGGTTTTTAATCATTGAAACATCAAAGAACAGAAGTAAAAATACTTTGTTTATTTAAAAAAAAAACTTTGGCTGACGTTTGATGAGGATGTTTAAACTATCTAATTGATCAAGCTGATAATTGTGATAAGATTTTTTCAGCTTTTCAATATTAATAGTGATGTTTTCATTTTAGACAAAAACCCGTGTCCATATAATGATAACATGTTTTCACACTTATGTAATAAAATGTACTTTTGAATGTTGATTTAATTATTAAAAAACATTTTAAGGAAAGCGGGTGGGTTAAAATATAAAAATGCAAAAACAAAATAAGCTGTTCAAGATACATAATGTAACTACTGCAAGTTTCCAATAATGTTTATAAATTTCTTGGTAATTAACATGTTTGTGAAAATGCTCTTGAAAAGCGAAAAACACAAGCTAACAAAATTTAGCAAGTTGAAGAACTTAGCATGCTGAATAACTTGACTACTCGAATAACGAAGTTTGTGCGCAAATATTTTTGAATATTTCCGTGTTTCAGTACATTTTTTGTTTAATTCTGTACTTGTTTTCAATCTTCATTTTTGTTTATATAGATAAACGTACAAATAATTTATCTAGGTAAGTGTTGTGACCTTTTAAATGTTTGTAGAGAATAATGTGAGAGACTTCATGAATTTTCTACAGCACTGACAGTGTCGTTTGTGTTGTTAATATAATATTGTAAAATTTGTGACGTCAGAGCGCCGTGACCAGAGCGGGCAAGACCGTTCGCATGACCGACTACCCAGTCGGACTCAGTTTTACTATCACAGAAGGAGCCGCAGTCACCGATGACATGGCTTGGCTTGTCAAGTTACACATTGATGATGCGATGAGGAGCAGTGACGAGAAAGGGGGCGGAGCCTATTGCACTCCATCGATATATAAAAGCTTGTTACAATCGGAGCTAGCGCAGTCTCTCTGCATGATCGTTCATTGTATGCACATGCATTGACTTTGTGTATATTTGTATATTTATGAGAAATATATACTCTTGTGGCTTTACACTCAGTGTATTTGTTATTGTGAAGAGTAAAGAAAACCGGTCGTTTCTTTTCATATTCAGTTACAGCAGCTTCTATAGGTGAAGTAGGTGTCAAGGCATTGAAACTCGTTCCCTGTTTGCAATGCCGCATGCTGCTATTGAAAACACATATTATGTCAATACTGTTTACACAGTGTTGATGCTATGCTGAGCAATGTTGCTAAACGTGATGTAGTCGTCTTTTTGACTGCACATGAAATAAGTTTGGGGTTCTCTCACTGTAAGACGTCTTCAATAATAAATGTTTTTTTCATGCTCTCTGTAACTATAAGTATATTCATTGCTTTAATCAATAAAAAGATCAAATTGAATAGTATTATACTTCACCTTCTGAAAATGCATTGACTCAAAGATCATTGAACCAAGTTGCCTCAATTAAGTGGGCTCAAGGCAAGATAGCTAAAACAAAGGCTGGCGGCCTGACCGATCACAGGGCTAATATTACGACTATATCAAGTCTCGGCTTGGCAGAAAACGTGGTCGCCAATCAACCTCCGGTCATTTGAAGGTCAGCTGCTGAGACTGACACGTTACCAAGATGCCAATCGACCAAAGCCAGCAAAGGACGAAAGCATATATAAGGAGGCCGACTGATCCGAAGAATGCATAGATAGCTGGCAGGCTCATACAAGTTGAAATTTTTAATTTTTACGAATCCATAGTACCAAGTGATCAGCAGAAAAGTGTCGACAGAACTGTATCAATAATAACTCGATTTACATTAATAATAATTAATTTGTTCCTTGTTTCTGTTTGTACCGAACTCTGTTTTTAGGTTTTTGCATTTAAAACACAGCATAACTAGAAACTATAACGAGCTCATTGTACTTCTTTCATAATGCAGACTTGATACTTCAATGTATGTGGAAAATATTTTTTGCATTAGCGATGGAAAATTGGGTCTACGTATTTCGAGGCTAACAATTTGAAGCTATTGTGATTACATGTGGTTGTTTCTTTTTGCGCTAGAATTTTATTTTCGAAAAGCATTTTGTGAATTTTTTGATATGCTCAAAAATGGTTTGGAAGCTAATATTGACTAGCTCAACTGCGCAAAATGTTGAGGCCAGAAAACGCTGTGGAAAATGTGGATGTTTCTAAACATCGGAACACAACTGGCCTTGTTGTTTGTTTACATGATTAGTCTTGTATATATATTTGTATCATTTGATAAATTACTATTTTTACACAGATTATAAAATTTGCAAACTTATGGCACGTTATTTGCTTGCATGATTGCAGTAATCTGAATTCAGCTTACATTTTATGATGCTTATAACTCTTTTTCAATTGCACATAAAAAGCTAGTTTTGGCTGCAAAACGTAGCAAACATGATGAGTGCAATGAGCTTTTATGAAACCTTGTTATATCTAATTATAAAGTGAAGATATTTCTTCAAGTTAAAAATAAGAAAAAAACTTCAAAGCTCCAACAAATTGCAGTGCAGGCTACAAATCATTGCAGATTAATTGGAAGCAATATTCAGTATATCAAATGATAGAGAAACGTATCACCTCTTTGCGTATCATTATTCTAAGTTTTATCTCAAGTTGAGGTTAAGTTAACAAACTTCTTGTGTCCTCAACGGTTAATGTCACACTACCCAAAAGAGAGTACAAAAATAGGCGACATTCGATTTATCCGCTAAGAGGTTAAATTTATCTTCTCGGCATTCTGGTAAGAAGTTGGAAAAATACACCGTCATTCTTAATTTGAATGTCGCCTCTAATAATGCGCCACTTTGAGAGAAGGGTTGAATATTGAGTGATATGGCGTTCAAATAAAGGTTTTCCAATATTCCTGAACTACATATTTATCTTGCTGCATTGCACTCAGTGGTTTTGAATCTTTTGGAGCAGCAAAAGGAACACAACAGTTTCTTTTACACAGTGTTATATAATGTGCAGATATCACTGGTATCCACCATCTCTGCCAAGAATTATTTCTGTATAAAAATTTGAAAAAACATTAGTAAAGGTAATACAATAATTATATTGTTACCGCAAGTGTCTTTAAGCATCTCAGCGTCTTCATCATTGTCACGGAATGCTTCTAAACAGCCATCCATTCTGGTGGTCGTATACAAGAATGGCTGCAAATAGATTTAACATAACTAAAAAGTTTAATACATATAACTCATTTGTTGTGCTGTTAAAGTTGTTCAATTTCTTTTAACAGCATATGGTTCCTACAGGCAATACTTCCCTAAGCAAGCAAAACATCCAATCTGAAATTTTTTTCAAAATTCACTTTTTTGTGCCTATATGTAGGTTAGGTTGTGATCTAACATGTCCCAGAATTTCATACTTTTGAGACCACCAGAAATAGCACTTTTCACTATGTGCATAACGCCCTATCCATATTTACCACACATAAAGTGGCAATCAAACACCCTATCTGCAGATAGGGCATTTTGATTGGCCTGAACATTCACAAACCTGGGCATGATGAACAGCATTCTCTAATTACATAGTATATAAACAAAGGGAAGCAAAACTGAAGCCGATATATTTGGTTGTTTCTAAGGCAGCTTTTACAAGCTAGTGCACCTCTAAGTGATTATTTTTATTGCTATATTTTTTATCATAATATATTTATTATGACAAGACGATCTCTTAGTGACAAAAGTCTAGATTCGAAAATCTGACTCTGAAATTTGATGAGAAACTTGTTTTAATTACATGTTCGTGGAGAGGCTTTGCTTTCTTAATATACTAACATTATTACGCTCAATTGTTTGTTTTAAATTATTTTCAATAAAAGAGTTTGATCATATTAAAACCGCTATTTTATTTGCACCTTTCATTTCATAATATCAGGTTTGAATGAGACCTAGATCTTTGATCATCTCTGAACTTTTGAGCTGAAGGATGGCTATTACAAGGCTTTCACCCCTGTGTTGGCTGGATCAGTAATAGAAATTGCAACATTTATCCTTTTGTTGACTAATTGTGGATTGATATCAGATTGAAACTTGTAATCATTTGATAATCCAGTCATAGCAAATGGGCTTGTGGCAAACTAACAATGAGAAACTAGTCCAAGCAAGCAACCAAAACGCCCTATCTGCAGTACTAGGGCGTTTTGATTGCCTAGTGCCAGCTTAGTAAATTCTCAATTTAGGCAATCAAAATAGTGAAAAAGTGAATCAAAAGTGAATTAACTCCTTTGATTTAGAAATTTCACAAGAAATTTCTTCTGGTAAAGATCATTGGATATCTCACCATTATAAATCAGAAAAAATTAATGGAATACTGCTAATACTGATGCCAGGCTCAGCCAAAACGCGTTTGTGCTTGTGCTGAACAATTTCCAAAGATCAAGATAGGGCGTTTTGCTTGCTCAGGGCAGAATAGTAGAATATAACAACATGACTGAAATATGAGCAGTTTGCTCCTCCACCCAGCCTTCAAATAATTATTATTTCCAAAATCAGTCTATCTACCCATATTTTACATGTATTTTGTGCATGCTGGCAATGGTCGCAAGTTGGTTCACATTGTAAAATGTATATATTAAGGAATTTAGCAACTACTGCTAACAGTATAACTTAGCCTTAGAATGTTGTCTCCACTTGTCAAGTTTACCTGAAGTGCTCTGTAATCATTTGCCTGTTGCACACAGTGTATGATCCGAGACAAGCTAAAACTGATTATGTCTGAGTAAATATTGTAAAAATATTTTCATAATCTTTGTCTGTAGGGATATTAGGAGTTAATTGCCAACGTTGGGCATTATAAAATGATGTTTTATTGTAACTTACATTAGATTTTCACAAATAGCCTGTTAGACACATCATTTGAAGCAGTTTTAAAGATACTATTCTCTAAGATTTCAAATTATTAGATTTTCTTCAACCAACACAGTTTTGCTTTACATAGTTGGCTTCCATATTAAATAATCTTTGAACTTGAAACAATCTTAATAAATTTTGATATCAAATTTTAAAATCATAATTTTTATACCAAAAAACTGAGTGGTAGAGACATGAACCAATATCATCAGAACAATTCTTTTAGAAGTTAGAAAATCATCTAGTCATTATTCAGAGAAATATAAAAAGAAAGTGAACCAAAAACCATTCAATGTGGATACAAAGTTTTAAATAAATGGTAATTCTAAATATATGGTTCATTGTTATGGAATTTATGTGGCTGTAATTAGAAACTACTGCTATTTCGACAACTTGTTGCATAATTACATAACTACTAACATACCATTAATAATCAACTAAGCTGGTTTTTTCTATTTTTATCATATTTTCTATTTAATTTTAACTATCTTCAGATTATTAGGCTAAAATATTTGGCCTGGATAGCCTTCATTCATTAAAGAAAAAAGTATGCTGTTTAAAAAGTCTTCATAACCATTGATCGTAGTCAGACCTCGGCATGTGAAAGTTATATATTCCCTTGTTACTTTGGATGTAGGGTCCATTACAAGTTTGACTAATATAAGTTAAAGTTCTACAAATAACTGATAGGTTTAGCTGACTCTTTTGTTCAACGTATAATATAATAAGACTCGCTTCATTTATTTTAGAAAGCTTAAATTAAACTTACCAAAACTCCAGTTGTGTAAGTATCAGTGCTGGTCTCAGAAAAAACAGTGCACTACTTCAAAAGTGAAGTCCTGACCTCTGAGGTGAATTATTGTAAGTAACTGGGAAAGTGGTCTTCGGTGAAGTGAACATTGTGACAATCAACGTAAGACATTGACATATCAAACATTAAACATTAAGGCATGTTTACATAGTTCTTAGAAGCCAACAAAACAATACCAGTATTTACTTGCTTTTCAACTCTTAAAATATAATTCTTATAAACACAGTATGCTCAAAGGTTCATTTATTGTTTGTTCTATGGCTTTTGAATAAAATAGTCAACAAACATGACCACACAGCTTAGAACTTGTTACGGCAAATAATTCTAAAATCATGGGTTCGAATGAACCTTACAGATTTATCATAACATGCCGTTGTATAATATTTATTTTATACAAGTACGCAAGAGGATTTTTCACAAAATACCTGAAAGCCTCTTGAGATCTATATGTAATAGCAACGTTCTAAAATTACACAGATTTTGTGCAATAATTTATCTAGGAATGTTTTTGCTTGAGTCTAAATGGTCTACAAAAATATCAAAGTTTTTACGAAACATAGAAGATCAAAACACTGTTTGTGGCTTTTTTTGAATCTTTTTCTGAGTATTAGTAAAAATGTTTCAGGAAATAGTGAGAGCTGTTAAAACGAGTGAGTATAAATACCACTTCAATTTTTAGTGTATAATGGAAACATTGAATTTATTATCATAGAAAAATAACTCAAAAATTATACGGGGTATTTAATTCTGTGGCATCCTAAAACATAACTTTAAAAACTTCTGTAAAAAAAATATATTCCTATGCATTAGACCTGCAAATGTTTTTGACATTTTTAGAAATGCTGAGATACTAGTGCATTGCTGTTGCATATGTAAAAACTATGACGATTATTAAATGAAGACATACAGGCAAAGATGTAAAAAGCTATATTATAGAAAAGTCCGATTTTTAACCCTTACTCAGTTTTTTATTTATATACATTTTCGTTTAGCAGCAAAAATTTGTAAATTTTTTTGCATAAAAACAAAATAACTTCAAAACACACTACTTTTTAGACTTATCCTCCATCATTTCTATTATTAGTTTCACAATGAGACCAGGTATCAGGCAGGCTGCATCTAAA
The DNA here is from genome assembly GCF_963576615.1 of Watersipora subatra. Taxonomy (NCBI): domain Eukaryota; kingdom Metazoa; phylum Bryozoa; class Gymnolaemata; order Cheilostomatida; family Watersiporidae; genus Watersipora; species Watersipora subatra. The sequence goes on from NC_088710.1 coordinate 18,738,756, forward strand.
TATTTATATTAAGGTGTCAGCATATTGGCTCTGCTTAATAGTTAAAAAAAGCTATAAAAGGGCAAAATTTTAATTTAAATTTGATGTTAATATTTTAGATTATGTAATGATAGATCTGTTTTTCGGGAGCTTCATTTACTGACATTTCGGCTACACAAGGTGGTAGAGATTAAGTTCCACCTTCTGGTCAAACCGAAGAGAATTGAGAATCTTGAAAAAAACTGAAAATACTCATTGACCTTTTTAGGCAAGTGCATCAAGATGTAAATATAAATAGGCTTCCCAATTACCAGCCACCTAGATCAAAATATGACAGTGGTCGAAATGAAGACCATCATAAAGCAACTGATGACTAACATGAAGTGCCGCGCTGGTTTGGGCACTGGTTAGCCAGTCAAAAGCCTCACGCTGGTCAACAGCAACTGAGTACCAGCCACCAGTAACATATGATTTGGCTGTTATGCCTACAGCAGCTACTGAGAAGCAGTCAACTCTAGCAAGAAAAGTGCTCTGTTAAGCCTGCACTCTATTATACTCGGAAACCCTAGCTTGTGCGGTAAGCCACTATAATTAACTGTTTAGTTTTTGCAACGTGAAAGATGGCTATGCTTTGCTGTGGGGGCCAGACAGGCAAAATGAATGCCAGTACTTGGCACACCAGACCTTTTCTGGACAATTTCACGACTACTTCTGGAAGGCAGCAAATGGTGAGTTAGCATTGTATTTCACACAAAAATAAACTTGTGTGACGGAAAGGCGAATGTGGTTGGGGATGTTTATTCGTTTGATCAAGGTGTTGTTTGTAATTGAGTAAGGAATGCAACTAAAAACTGACTAATTGATAAGTAACTGATAGCGAAGTTGATGCAAAACTGCAAGCTCTTGATTTATAAATTTATCAATATTACAGCCCCATGTTAGAAGCATTATTTATGAATAGTTATTGTGCCATGCAAACACTTTTACAAATAGTGACAAACTCACTAGAGCGGAATCTAGTATAGGCTGCAAGACACTTACTTAACAGCACCTACATGTACATATACACAATATTGATTCAGAACCTTGTATCTATTTACCCGTGTGGACCAATCGATAACTACTTTGTAATGTCGGTAGAAACATATTCTATTAGGATTCTTTCATCCAATAACATTGTCGGTACAATTCGGACCGTTTGGTTTGATGCATATGCAAATATCTTATTTCATGTCAGAGACTAATGTACCATAACTGTGCAATGAACCAGAAAATTCTTTTTTCACTGCAAAACTATCTGTACTATTATCACAACCTCAGCGGTAACTTCTCTGCTGATACAAATTCTGACCCTCTTAACATGATATTCCTAAATTGCTCATATCTAGACATAGAACATAACAAGGTAGTTATCTGCTAAATTCTGATATATGACTTGAGCACATTCTGCAACAAGTTTTGGCTAGTTGTTTTTGCACTAAGCAAAAGTTTTAGAACATTTTGGAGTAAAATCAAGTTTTCACAGCACCGCTTTACAGCAATCTAGTAATGTGGCAAATTACATATTCAATAAAATGACATTCTATTTCTAAACTTTTAGAGAACTTTGGATATTCATGTAAAACGAGTCTGGAAATTCCGTGTTGCCAATACATAACTTTGAATCAAAATGGAAAATTATACTAATGTACACAGGGCTGAAAACCTTTGTTTTACATCCCAAAGAAAACTTGCATAGATTTTTTTGGTTTCATATAGGTAGATAAAAATAGCAAAAATTAGTAAATATGAACAAAAAACTGAGGAAACACTAGTCCCAGTGGAGTGTTAATATTCCCAGTAATATGAAGTCTCGGCAGGAAATTTGGTCGCCAAAAAACCTCTAGCCATTTGAAGGTCAGCTGCTGAAAGCGACACGTTACCAAGATGCCAATCGACCAAAGCCAGCCAAGGACGAAAGCATTTATAAGGAGGCCAACTGATCTGAAGAATGCAGAGATAGCTAGCAGGCTCATACTAGTTGAAATTTTAATCTTTACGAACCCATAATACCAAGTGATAAGTAGAAAAGTGTCCACAAAACTGTATCAATAATAACTCGATTTACATTAATAACAATTAATTTGTTCCTTGTTTCTGTTTGTATCGAACTCTGTTTTTAGGTTTTTGCATTAAAAGCACAGCATAACTAGAAACTGTAGCAAGCTCATCGTACTTCTTTCATAATGCAGACTTGATACTTCAATGCATGTGGAAAAGATTTTTGCAGTAGCGATTGAAACGTGCTTCTACGTATTTCGAGGTTAACATTTTAAAGCTATCTTGATTACATGGGGTTGTTTCTTTTTGCGCTCCAATTTTATTTTCTTGAATTTTTTGATATGCTAAAAAATTGTTTGGAAACTAATATTGACTAGCTCAACTGCGCAAAAAAGGTGAGGCCAGAAAACGCTGCGGAAGGTATTGATCCCTAGAAAAATATGGATGTTTCTAAACATTGGAACACAACTGGCCTTGTCGTTGTCATTTGTTTATATGATTAGTCTTGTATATACATATATTTGTAGCATTTGATAAATTACTATTTTTAAACAGCTTATAAAGTTTGCAAATTCATGGCATGTTATTTGCTTGCATGATTGCAGTAATCTGAACTCAGCTTACATTTGATGATGCTTATAACTCTTTTTCAATTGCACATAAAAAGCTAGTTTTGGCTGCTAAATGTAGCAAACATGATGATTGCAATGAGCTTTTATGCAACCTTATTATATCTAATTATAAAGTGAAGATATGTCTTTAAGTTAAAAATAAGAAAAAAACTTCAAAGCTCCAACAAATTGCAATGCAGGCTGCAAATCATTGCAGATTAATTGGAAGCAATATTCAGTATATCAACTGATAGAGAAATGTATCACCTCTTTGCGTATCATTATTCTAGGTTTCATCTCAAGTTGAGGTTAAGTTAACAAATTTCTTGTGTCCTAAACAGTTAATGTCACACTACCCAAAGGAGAGTACAAAAATGTGCGACATTCGATTTATCCGTTAAGAGGTTAAATTTATCTTCTCAGCATTCTGGCAAAATATTTGAAAATTACACCGCCATTCTTTATTTGAATGTTGCCTCTAATAATGCGCCACTTTGAAGGAAGGGTTGAACAATAGAGTGACATGGCGTTCAAATAAAAGTTTTCCGATATTCCTGAACTACATATTTATCTTGCTGCATTGCACTCAGTGGTTTTGATTCTTTTGGAGCAGCAAAAGGAACACAACAGTTTCCTTTACGCAGTGTTATAAAGTATGCAGATATCACTGCTATCCACCATCTCTGCCAAGAATTATTTCCGTATAAAAATTTGAAACAAATTAGTAAAGGTAATACAATAATTATATTGTTACCACAAGTGTCTTCAAGCAATTCTTTGTCTTGATCATTGTCACGGAATGCTTCTAAACAGCCATCCATTCTGGTGGTCGTATACAAGAGTGGCTGCAAATAGATTACCATAACTAAAAAGTTTAATACATATAACTCATCTGTTTTGCTGTTACAGTTGTTCAATTTCTTTTAACAGCATATGGTTCCTACAGGCAATACTGCCCTAAGCGAGCAAAACACCCAATGTGACAATTTTTTCAAAATTCACTTTTTTGTGCTTATATGTAAGTTAGGTTGAGATCTAACATGTGCCAAAATTTCATACTTCTGACACCACCAGAAATAGCACTTTTCACTATGTGCATAACGCCCTATCCTCATTTACCACACATAAAGTGGCAATCAAAACGCCCTATCTGCATATAGGGCATTTTGATTGGCCTGAACATACACAAAACTGGGCATGATGAGCAGCATTATCTAATTACATAGTATATAAACAAAGGGAAGCAAAACTGAAGCAGATCTAATTGTTTGTTTCTAAGGCCGCTTTAACAAGCTAGTGCACCTCTAAGTGATCATTCTTCTTGCTATATTTTTTATCATAGTAGATTTATTATGACAAGACGATCTCTTAGTGACAAAAGTCTTGATTTGAAAATCTGACTCTGAAATGTGATGAGAAACTTGTTTTAATTACATGTTTGTGGAAAAGTTTGGCTTTCTTAAAATACTAACATTATTACACTCAATTGTTTGTTTTAAATTATTTTCCATAAAGTGTTTGACCATATTAAAACTACTATTTTACTTGCTCCTTTCATTTCATAACATCAGGTTTGAATGAGACTTAGATCTTTGATCATCTCTGAACTTTTGAGCTGAAGGATTGCTATTACAGGGCTTTAATCTATGTTTTGGCTGGATGAGTAATAGAAACTGCAACGTTTATCCTTTTGTTGACTAATTGTGCATTAATATCAGATTGAGACTTGTAATCATTTGATAATCTAGTCATAGCAAATGGCCTTGTGGCAAACTAACAATGAGAAACCAGTCCAATCAATCAACCAAAACGCCCTATCTGCAGTACTAGGGCATTTTGATTGCCTTATGCCAGCTTAGTAAATTCTCAATTTAGGCAATCCAAATAGTAAAAAGTGAATCAAAAGTGCATTAACTCCTTTGATTTAACAATTTCACAAGAAATTTTTTCTGGCAAAGATCGTTGGATATCTCACCAATATAAATCAAAAAAAATAATTGGAATACTGCTAATACTGATGCCAGGCTCAGCCAAAATGCGTTTGCGCTTGTGCTGAACAATTTACAAAGATCAAGATAGGGCGTTTTGCTTGCTCAGGGCAGAATAGTAGAATATAACAACATGACTGAAATATGAGCAGTTTGCTCGTCCACCCAGCCATCAAACAATTATTATTTCCAAAATCAGTCTATCTACCCAGATTTTATTTTTTGCATGCTGGCAATGGTCGCAAGTTGATTCACATTGTAAAATGTATATATTAAGGAATTTAGCAATTACTGCTAACAGTATAACTTAGCCTGATAATGCTGTCTCCACTTGTCAAGTTTACCTGAAGTGCTCTGTAATCATTTGCCTGCTGCATACGGTGTATGATCTGAGACAAGCTAAAACTGATTACGTCTTAGTGAATATTGTAAAATATTTTCATAATCTTTGTCTGTATGGGTATTAGGAGTTAATTCTCAACGTTGGACATTTTAAAATGAGGTATTATTGTAACTTGCATTAGATTTTCACAAATAGCCTGTTAGACACATCATTTGAAGCAGTTTTAAAGATACTATTCTCTAAGATTTCAAATTATTAGATTTTCTTCATCCAACACAGTTTTGTTTTACATAGTTTGCTTCCATTTTGAGTAATTTTTAATTTTGAAACAATCTTAATCAATTTTGATATCAAATTTTAAAATCATAATTTTTATACCAAAAAACTGAGTGGTAGAGACAAGAACCTGTATTATCAGAACAATTCTTTTAGAAGTTAGAAAGTCATCTAGTCATTATTCAGAGAAATATAAAAGGAAAGTGAACCAATACCATTCAATGTGGATACAAAGTTTTAAATAAATGTTAATTCTAAGTATATGGTTCATTGTTATGGCATTTATGTGGCTGTAATTAGAAACTATTGCTATTTTGACACCTTGCTGCATAATAACATAACTACTAACATACCATTAATAATCAACTAAGCTGGTTTTTTATATTTTTATCATATTTTCTATTTAATTTTAACTATCTTCAGATTATTACACTAAAATATTTGGCCCGGATAGTCTTTATTCATTAAAGAAAATAAGTATGCTTTTTAAAAAGTCTTCATAACCATTGATCGTAATCAGACCTCGGCATGTGAAAGTTATATATTCCCTTGTTACTTTGGATGTAAGGTTCATTACAAGTTTGACTAACATAAGTTAAAGTTCTACAACTAACTGATATGTTTAGCTGACTCTTTTCTTTATTGTATAACTAATAAGAATCGCTTCATTTATTTGAGAAAGCTTAAATTAAACTTACCAAGTTTTTAGTCCTGTAAGTATCTGTTCTGGACTTAGAAAAAACCAATGCAGTACTTCAAAATTGAAGTCCTGACCTCTGAGGTGAATTATTGTAAGTAACTGGGAAAGTGGTCTTCGGTGAAGTAAACGTTGTGACAATCAACGTAAGACATTGACATATCAAACATTAGACATTAAGGCATGTTTACATAGTTCTTAGAAGCCAACAAAAACAATACCAGTCTTTAGTTGTTTCTCAGTTCTTAAAATGTAACTCTTTTAGACACAGTATGCTCAAAGGTTTATTTATTGTTTGTTCCATGGGTTTTGAATAAAATAGTCAACAAACATGACCACACAGCTTAGGACTATATAGTTACAGCAAATAATTCTAAAATCATGGGTTCGAATGAACCTTACAGATTTATCATAACATGCCGTTGTATAATATTTATTTTAGACAAGTATGCAAAAAGAATTTTTACAAAATACCTGAAAGCCTCCTGAGATCTATATGTAATAGCAACGTTCTAAAATTACACAGATTTTGTACAATAATGTACATGTACATGTATGTAGGAATGTTTTTGCTTGAGTCTAAATGGTCTACAAAAATATGAAAGTTTTTACGAAACATAGAAGATCAAAACACTGTTTGTGGCTTTTTTTGAATATTTTTCTGAGTATTAATAAAAATGTTTCGGGAAATAGTGAGAGCTGTTAAAACGAGTGAGTATAAGTATCACTTCAATTTTTAGTGTATAATTGACAAATTGAATTTATTATCATAGAAGAATAACTCAAAAATTATACGGTGTATTTAAATCTGTGTCATCCTAAAACATAACTTTAAAAACTTTTATAAAAAAATATGTTCCTATGCATTAGACCTGCAAATGTTTTTGACATTTTTTAGAAATACTGAGATACTAGTGCTTTGCTGATGCATATGTAAAAACTATGATGATTATTAAATGAAGACATACAGGCAAAGATTTAAAAAGCGATATTATAGAATAGTCTGATTTTTAACCCTTACTCAGTTTTTTATTTGTATACAATTTTGTTTAGCAGCAAAAATTTGTAAAATTTTTTGCATAAAAACAAAATAACTTCAAAACACACTACTTTTTAGACTTATCCTCCATCATTTATATTATTAGTTTCACAATGAGACCAGGTATCAGGCAGGCTGCATCTAACTAGTTATATTAAGGTGCCAGCATATTGGCTCTGCTTGATAGTTAAAAAAAGCTATAAAAGGGCAAAATTTTAATTTAAATTTGATGTTAATATTTTAGAATATGTAATGATAGATCTGTTTTTGGGGAGCTTCATTTACTGACATTTCGGCTACACAAGGTGGTAGAGATTAAGTTCCACCTTCTGGTTAAACCGAAGAGAATTGAGAATCTTGTTAAGAAACAGAAACTACACATTGACCTTTTTAGGCAAGTGCATCAAGATGTAAATATAAATAGGCTTCCCAATTACCAGCCACCTAGATCAAAATATGACAGTGGCCAAAGTGAAGGCCATCATAAAGCAACTGATGACTAACATGAGGTTCTGCGCTGGTTTGGGGACTGGTTAGCCAGTCAAAAGCCTCACGCTGGTCAACAGCAACTGAGTACCAGCCACCAGTAACATATGCTTTGGCTGTAATGCCTACAGCAGCTACTGAGAAGCAGTCAACTCTAGCAAGAAAAGTGCTCTGCTAAGCCTGCACTCTGTACTCTGAAACCCTAGCTTGTGCGGTAAGCCACTATAATTAACTGTTTAGTTTTTGCAACGTGAAAGATGGCTATGCTTTGCTATGGGAGCCAGACAGGCAAAATGAATGCCAGTACTTGGCACACCAGACTTTTTCTGGACAATTCCCTGACTACTTCTGGAAGGCAGCAAATGGTGCGTTAGCATTGTATTTCACACAAAAATAAACTTTGTGTGACGGGAAGGCGAATGTGGTTGGGTATGTTTATTGGTTGGATCAAGGTGTTGTTTGTAATTGAGTAAGGAATGCAACTAAAAACTGACTAATCGATAAGTAACTGATAGCGAAGTTGATGCCAAACTGCAAGCTCTTGATTTATAAATTTATCAATATTACAGCCCCATGTTGGAAGCATTATTTATGAATAGTTATCGTGCCATGCAAACGCTTTTACAAATAGTGACAAACTCACTAGAGCGGAATCTAGTGTAGGCTGCAAGACACTTACTTAACAGCACCTACATGTACATATACACAATATTGATTCAGAACCTTGTATCTATTTACCCGTGTGGACCAATCGACAACTACTTTGTAATTTCTGTAGAAACATATTCTATTAGGATTCTTTCATCCAATAACATTGTCGGTACAATTCGAACCGTTTGGTTTGATGCATATGCAAATATCTTATTTCATGTGAGAGACTAATGTACCATAACTGTGCAATGAACCAGAAAATTCTTTTTTCACCGCAGAACTATCTGTACTATTATCACAACCTCAGTGGTAACTTCTCTGCTGATGCAAATGCTGACCCTCTTAACATGATATTCCTAAATTGCTCATATCTAGACATAGAACATAACAAGGTAGTTATCTACTAAATTCTGATATATGACTTGAGCACATTCTGCAACAAGTTTTGGCTAGTTATTTTTGCACTAAGCAAAAGTTTTAAAACATTTAGGAGTAACATCAAGTTTTCACAGCAACGCTTTACAGCAATCTGGAAATGTGGCAAATTACATATTCAATAAACATACATTTTATTTCTAAATTTTTAGAGAACTTTGGATATTCATGCAAAACCATTCTGGAATTTCCGTGTTGCCAATACATAACTTTGAATCAAAATGGAAAATTCTACTAATGTACACAGGGCTGAAAACCTTTGTTTTACATCCCAAAGAAAACTTGCATAGATATTCTTTTGGTTTCATATAGGTAGATAGAAAAAGCAAAAATTTAGTAGATATGAACAAAAAACTGAGGAAACACTAGTCCCAGTGGAGTGTTAATATTCCCAGTAATGTGAAGTCTCGGCAGAAAATTTTTTTTTTAGAAGTTAGAAGGTCATCTGGTAATTATTCAGAGGAATATAAAAAGAAAGTGAACCAAAAACCATTCATTGTGGATACAAAGTTTCAAATAAATGTTAATTCTAAATATATGGTTCATTATTATAGATTTTATGTGGCTGTAATTAGAAACTACTGCTATTTTGACACCTTGCTGCATAATTGAATAACTACTAACATACAATTAATAATCAACAAAGAAGGTTTTTTTCTATTTTTATCATCTTTTCTATTTAATTTGAATTATCTTCCAATAATTACACTAAAATATTTGGCCCGGATAGTCTTTATTCATTAAAGAAAATAAGTATGCTGTTTAAAAAGTCTTCATAACCATTGATCGTAGTCAGACCTCGGCATGTGAAAGTTATATATTCCCTTGTTACTTTGGACGTAGGGTTGATTATAAGTTTGACTAATATATGTTAACGTTTTATAAATAACTTATAGACATAGCTGACTCTTTTGTTCAACGTATTATATAATAAGACTCGCTTCATTTATTTGAGAAAGCCAAATTAAACTTTCTGAGTCTCTAAATGTGTAAGGATCAGTGCTTGTCTAAAAAAACAGTGCGCTACTTCAAAAGTGAAGTCATGGTCCCCCCTAAGCAGGATTATGAAAGGAACTAGAACAGTTTTTTTTCGGAAAGTAAACATTGTAACAATCAACGTAAGACATCGATATATCCAACATTAGACATTAAGGCATGTTTACATAGTTCTTAGAAGCCAACAAAACAATACCAGTATTTACTTGCTTTTCAACTCTTAAAATATAATTCTTATAAACACAGTATGCTCAAAGGTTCATTTATTGTTTGTTCTATGGCTTTTGAATAAAATAGTCAACAAACATGACCACACAGCTTAGAACTTGTTACGGCAACAGTAACAAAACAATACCAGTATTTACTTGCTTCTCAAATCTTAAAATACAAATCTTATAAATGCAGTATGCTTAAGGGTTCATTTACTGTTTGTTCTATGGTTTCTAAAAACAGAACAAACGAACATGATCACATGGTTTAGCACTGCTTACAGTGAATCATTCTAAACGCACGGGTTCGAGTGGGCCTTACAGATTTATCATAACATGCCCTTGCATAATATTTATTTTAGACAAGTACGCAAACAAATTTTCACAAAATATCTGAAAGCCTCTTGAGATCTATATGTAATAGCAACTTTCTAAAATTACACAGATTTTGTACAATAATGTATGTAGGAATGTTTTTGCTTGAGTCTACATGGTCTACAAAAATAAGAAAGTTTTTAGGAAACATAGAAGATCAAAACACTGTTTGTGGCTTTTTCTGAATCTTTTTCTGAGTATAAATAAAAATGTTTCAGGAAATAGTGAGAGCTGTTGAAAAGAGCGAGCATATATATCACTTCAATTTTTAGTGTATAATGGACCAAGTGAGTTTATTACCATAGCAAAATAGCCTAAAAATTATATGGTGTATTTAAATCTGTGGCATCCTAAAACATAACTTTAAAAACTTCTATAAAAAAGATATATTCCTATGCATTAGACCTGCAAATGTTTTTGACGTTTTTAGAAATACTGAGATACTAGTGCATTGCTGTTGCATATGTAAAAACTATGATGAATAATAAATGAAGACATGCAGGCAAAGATATAAAAAGCGATATTATAGAAAAGTCAGATTTTTAACCCTTACTCAGTTTTTTATTTATATACATTTTTGTTTAGCAGCAAAAGTTTGTAAAATTTTTTGCATAAAAACAAATTAACTTCAAAACACACTACTTTTAAGACTTATCCTCCATCATTTATATTATTAGTTTCACAATGAGACCAGGTATCAGGCAGGCTGCATATAACTACTTATATTAAGGTGTCAGCATATTGGCTCTGCTTAATAGTTAAAAAAAGCTATAAAAGGGCAAAATTTTAATTTAAATTTGATGTTAATATTTTAGATTATGTAATGATAGATCTGTTTTTGGGGAGCTTTATTTACTGGCATTTTGGCTACACAAGGTGGTAAAGACTAAGTTCCACCTTCTGGTCAAACCGAAGAGAATTGAGAATCTTGTAAAAAACAGAAACTACTCATTGACCTTTTAGGCAAGTGCATCAAGATGTAAATATAAATAGGCTTCCCAATTACCAGCCACCTAGATCAAAATATGACAGTGGCTGAAGTGAAGACCATCATAAAGCAACTGATGACTAACGTGAGGTGCTGCGCTGGTTTGGGGACTGGTTAGCCAATCAAAAGCCTCACCCTGGTCAACAGCAACTGAGTACCAGCCACCAGTAACATATGATTTGGCTGTAATGCCTACAGCAGCTACTGAGAAACAGTCAACTCTAGCAAGAAAAGTGCTCTGCTAAGCCTGCACTCTGTACTCGGAAACCCTAGCTTGTGCGGTAAGCCACTATAATTAACTGTTTAGTTTTTGCAACGTGAAAGATGGCTATGCTTTGCTGTGGGAGCCAGACAGGCAAAATGATTTTCATACCAAAAAACTGAGTGGTAGAGACATGAACCAATATCATCAGAACAATTCTTTTAGAAGTTAGAAAGTCATCTAGTCGTTATTCAGAGGAACAAAAAAGGAAAGTGAACCAAATACTATTCATTGTAGATACAAAGTTTTAAATAAATGTTAATTCTAAAAATATATGGTTCGTTATTATGTAATTTATGTCGCTGTAATTAGAAACTACTGCTATTTTGACACCTTGCTGCATAATTGAATAACTACTAAATTAAAATTAATAATCAACAATGAAGGTTTTTTCTATTTTTATCATCTTTTCTATTTAATTTGAACTATCTTCTAATAATTACACTAAAATATTTAGCCCGGATAGTCTTTATTCATTAAAGAAAATAAGTATGCTGTTTAAAAAGTCTTTATAACCATTGATCGTAGTCAGACCTCGGCATATGAAAGTTATATATTCCCTTGTTACTTTGGATGTAGGGTTCATTACAAGTTTGACTAATATAAGTTAAAGTTTTATAAATAACTGATAGACATAGCTGACTCTTTTGTTCAACGTATAATATAATAAGACTCGCTTCATTTATTTGAGAAAGCTGAAATTAAACTTTCTGAGTCTCAAAATGTGTAAGGATCAGTGCTTGTCTAAAAAAACAGTGCGCTACTTCAAAAGTGAAGTCATGGTCCCCCCTAAGCAGGATTATGAGAGGAACTAGAACAGTTTTTTTCGATAAGTAAACATTGTGACAATCAACGTAAGACATCGATATATCCTACATTAGACATTAAGGCATGTTTACATAGTTCTTAGAAGCCAACAAAACAATACCAGTATTTACTTGCTTTTCAACTCTTAAAATATAATTCTTATAAACACAGTATGCTCAAAGGTTCATTTATTGTTTGTTCTATGGCTTTTGAATAAAATAGTCAACAAACATGACCACACAGCTTAGAACTTGTTACAGCAACAGTAACAGAACAATACCAGTATTTACTTGCTTTTCAACTCTTAAAATATAATTCTTATAAACACAGTATGCTCAAAGGTTCATTTATTGTTTGTTTTATGGCTTTTGAATAAAATAGTCAACAAACATGACCACACAGCTTAGAACTTGTTACGGCAACAGTAACAAAACAATACCAGTATTTACTTGCTTCTCAAATCTTAAAATATAAATCTTATAAATGCAGTATGCTTAAGGGTTCATTTACTGTTTGTTCTATGGTTTCTAAAAACAGAACAAACGAACATGATCACATGGTTTAGCACTGCTTACAGCGAATCATTCTAAATTCACGGGTTCGAGTGGGCCTTACAGATTTATCATAACATGCCCTTGTATAATATTTATTTTAGACAAGTACGCAAGAGGATATTTCACAAAATGTCTGAAAGCCTCTTGAGATCTATATGTAATAGCAACGTTCTAAAATTACACAGATTTTGTACAATAATGTATGTAGGAATGTTTTTGCTTGAGTCTACATGGTCCACAAAAATAAGAAAGTTTTTACGAAACATAGAAGATCAAACACTGTTTGTGGCTTTTTCTGAATCTTTTTCTGAGTATTAATAAAAATGTTTCAGGAAATAGTGAGAGCTGTTGAAATGAGCGAGCATAAATATCACTTCAATTTTTAGTGTATAATGGACAAAGTGAGTTTATTACCATAGCAAAATAACCTAAAAATTATACGGTGTATTTAAATCTGTGGCATCCTAAAACATAACTTTAAAAACTTCTATAAAAAAGATATATTCCTATGCATTAGACCTGCAAATGTTTTTGACCTTTTCAGAAATACTGAGATACTAGTGCTTTGCTGATGCATATGTAAAAACTATGATGATTACTAAATAAAGACATGCAGGCAAAGATGTAAAAGTGATATTATAGAAAAGTCTGATTTTTAACCCTTACTCAGTTTTTTATTTATATACATTTTTGTTTAGCAGCAAAAGTTTGTAAAATTTTTTGCATAAAAACAGATTAACTTCAAAACACACTACTTTTAAGACTTATCCTCCATTATTTATATTATTAGTTTCACAATGAGACCAGGTATCAGGCAGGCTGCATCTAACTAGTTATATTAAGGTGTCAGCATATTGGCTCTGCTTAATAGTTAAAAAAAGCTATAAAAGGGCAAAATTTTAATTTAAATTTGATGTTAATATTTTAGATTATGTAATGATAGATCTGTTTTTGGGGAGCTTTATTTACTGGCATTTTGGCTACACAAGGTGGTAAAGACTAAGTTCCACCTTCTGGTCAAACCGAAGAGAATTGAGAATCTTGTAAAAAACAGAAACTACTCATTGACCTATTAGGCAAGTGCATCAAGAAGTAAATATAAATAGGCTTCCCAATTACCAGCCACCTAGATCAAAACATGACAGTGGCCGAAGTGAAGGCCATCATAAAGCAACTGATGACTAACATGAGGTGCCGCGCTGGTTTGGGCACTGGTTAGCCAGTCAAAAGCCTCACACTGGTCAACAGCAACTGAGTACCAGCCTCCAGTAACATATGCTTTGGCTGTAGTGCCTACAACAGCTACTGAGAAGCTGTCAACTCTAGCAAGAAAAGTGCTCTGCTAAGCCTGCACTCTGTACTCGGAAACCCTAGCTTGTGCGGTTAGCCACTATAATTAACTGTTTAGTTTTTGCAACATGAAAGATGGCTATGCTTTGCTGTGGGAGTCAGACAGGCAAAATGATTTTTATACCAAAAAACTGAGTGGTAGAGACATGAACCAATATCATCAGAACAATTCTTGTAGAAGTTAGAAAGTCATCTAGTCATTATTCAGAGGAACAAAAAAGGAAAGTGAACCAAATACCATTCATTGTGGATACAAAGTTTTAAATAAATGTTAATTCTAAATATATGGTTCATTATTATGTAATTTATGTGGCTGTAATTAGAAACTACTGCTATTTTGACACCATGCTGCATAATTGAATAACTACTAACATACAATTAATAATCAACAAAGAAGGTTTTTTTCTAATTCTATCATCTTTTCTATTTAATTTGAATTATCTTCCAATAATTACACTAAAATATTTGGCCCGGATAGTCTTTATTCATTAAAAAAAATAAGTATGCTGTTCAAAAAGTCTTTATAACCATTGAATGTAGTCAGACCTCGGTATGTAAAAGGTATATATTACAATAGTTTTTTTGGATGTAGGGTTCATTACAAGTTTGACTAATATACGTTAAAGTTCTACAAATAACTGATAGGCATAGCTGACTCTTTTTGTTATTGTATAATACAATAAGACTAGTTTCATTTATTTGAGAAAGCTGAAATTAAACTTACCGAATCTTTAGTTGTGTAAGTATCAGTGCTGGTCTCAGAAAAAACAGTGCACTACTTCAAAAGTGAAGTCTTGGCCCCTAAGCAGGATTATGGGAGGAACTCGTAGCGCTTCTTTCGGTAAGTAACCATTGAGACATCCAACATAAGACATTAAGACATCTAACATTAAGCATCAGTACATCCAACATTAGACATTAAGGCATGTTTACATTAGACATCAATACATCCAACACAAGACATTAAGGCATGTTTACATTAGACATCAATACCTCTAACAGACATCAAGGCATGTTTAAATAGTTCTTAGGAGCCAACAAATCAATACTAGTATTTACTTGCTTTTCAAATCTTGAAATATAAATTTTATAAATGCATTATGCTTAAGGGTTCATTTACTGTTTGTTCTATGGTTTCTAAAACAGAGCAAACAAACATGATCATACTGTTGAGCACTGCTTACAGCGAATCATTCTAAACTCTTGGGTTCAATTGGGCCTTACAGATTTATCATAACATGCCCTTGTATAATATTTATTTTAGACAAGTACGCAAGAGGATTTTTCACAAAATATCTGAAAGCCTCTTGAGATCTATAATAAGAACATTCTAAAATCATACAGATTTTGTACAATGTTGTATGTAGGAATTCTTTTGCTTGAGTCTACAGGGTCTACATAAAATATGAAAGTTTTTATGAAACATAGAAGATCAAAACACTGTTTGTTGTTTATTCTGTATCTTTTTTTGAGTATTATTAAAATGTTTCAGAAATAGGAAGAGCTGTTAAAACGAGCAACTATAAATATCACTTTAATTTTTAGTGTATAGTGAACAAATTGAATTTATTATCATAGCACTAGAAATTCCACTGTCATACAGCCCACGGCCAAAGTGATATTGAAAAAAAAGAAAAGGTACTGATGGTTAAGAAATGCAATATTAGCAGTCAAATGGCACTGCAGTGCAATAGGATAACTGCAATGGTAGCTGTAATGTACTGGGTGTGGGTGTTATTATATACAACAAATAACAATAATGAAAGAAACATATTATATGTTTATGTCTCTCCTCTGCAATAGGAGAAATGCAATATTGGCCAATATTAGTAGTAAAATGCACTGATGTTGTTAGAATAACCAATATTATTAATATAGTAAAAATATAAAACCAATGCACAATTTTGTTTACATTTCAAAACATCATAGCTAGCAATATCAAGAAGTTGTGATATTTATATAGATTTTTAGAAAATCTGTGCTACGTAGTCATTGTTCTGTAGTCATCCAAACTTATAATTAAATATTGTAATAACCTCATAAGAATCCTTAAAAAATATCATCATCGTTTCCTTTACTCACACTGCGTTGGACATCAGTTAGAATACCAAAGTACTCAAAAGTGTCTAAAATGTCAATTACTTTGAAATCGGCAAAAATGAAACGATTTCAGCACTCCTATGTTAATTACAGAAACCTTTGGCAATTTGACAATGCTATAGACTGGTGAAATGTGCACGTTATTTTTTCGTGAAATGCGCATGACTTAATCGTTTTATTCTCTGTTGCTCGGCATTTCAATTTGAGGTCTTAAATTTAATAAAAGTGAGGTTTAGCAAGTTTTAATAACGATTTTTGGCCAAATAGATCTGTTTATTTGTGTATAATTCGTTCATATGGGTAAGTTTTAAGAGAATGTTGACAATTTACAAAGACTTGGTAACATATTTAAATAGGCTTATACGTGTTTTGTATCGTTATTATACTTTAACAGCTCTATAAAACGATGGTTAAATTTGTTGACAAGATTTTGAGACAAGGGTTTCAGACGGTGTTGATGAATAATTTTCGTAAGTTGTGTGCACATGCATTTATCATAAAAACTCTCAAACTTCGCTCCCGCTCGTTTGGTTGTAGAAAAATAACTCAAAAATTATCTGGTGTATTGTGATGGAACGCTAGGTTGCTATCCTTCTTCATAAATTCTAACTGGAGTTATATTCCCTTTTTTTGTAACCACGCCCCTAAAGGAGGCTGGTCCTTGCCTCTCATTTGCATAATCTAATGTATTTAAGGCAGGGCCTCGGCTCTGTAATGTTGTTCAAATATATGCATTGCATTTGGAATTATACTCTTTCTGTTACCTTGCGCGATATCAGAACTACCTCAAGCATATAGCTAACTCCAAAGACCTAGTCTATGGACTGTGCTGTGGGGATAAATTCATAGAAACACTGTCGACCCCGTCGACCTCCGGTCGACCTTGTCGACCTAGTATAAAACCACTCTGGGAGCAATTCCTTGTGTAAGGTGGTTGATGTTGACCGGTGGAGTAAGCCGACCTAGTCGCCTCCCCGTGTTGGTCACGGGCAACCAGTACACAGCCCCTGTGAAGGGTGAATGCAGACCGGTAGAGTAAGCCGACCTAGTCACCTCTACGTGTTGGTCGCAGGATCCAACACAGTATTTAAATCTGTGGCATCTTAAAACAAAATTTCAAGCACTTCTACAAAAAGATATTATTCTATGTATTAGACCTACAAATTTTTTTGACCTTTTCAGAAATACTGAGATACTAGTGCTTTGCTGATGCATATGTAAAAACTATGATGATTACTAAATAAAGACATACAGGCAAAGATGTAAAAAGTGATATTATAGAAAAGTCTGATTTTTAACCCTTACTCAGTTTTTTATTTGTATACAATTTTGTTTAGCAGCAAAAGTTTGTAAGCATTTTTGCAATAAAACAAAATAACTTCAAAATATAACTACTTTTTAGACTTATCCTGCATCATTTCTAGGATTAGTTTCACAATGAGACCAGGTATCAGGCAGGCTGCATATAACTACTTATATTAAGGTGTCAGCATATTGGCTTTTCTTAGTAGTTAAAAAAGCTACAGGAGAGCAAAATTTGACTTTAAATTTGTTGTTAATATTTTACATTAAATAATGATGGATCTGTATTTGGGGAGCTTTATCTACTGGAATTTTGGCTACACAAGGTGGTAGAGAGTAGTTTCCACCTTCTGGTCAAACGGAAGAGAATTGAGAACCTTGTACAAAACATAATAGCCTCATTGACCTTTTTAGGCAGAAGCATCAATGTGCAAATAGAAATAGGCTTCCCGATTACCAGCCACCTAGATCAAAATATGACCTTGGCAGAAATGAAGATCACCATAAAGCAACTGATGACCAACATGAGGTGCTGCGCTGGTTTGGGGACTGGTTAGCCAATCAAAAGCCTCACACTGGTCAACAGCAACTGAGTACCAGCCTCCAGTAACATAATTATGCATGGCTGAAGTGCCTACAGCAGCTACTGAGAAGCAGTCAAATCTGGCATGAAAAAGTTCTCTGCTAAGCCTGCACTCTGTACTCAGAAAGCCCAGCTTGTGCGGTAATCCACTATAATTACCTACTTAGTTTTTGCAACGTGAAATATGGCTATGCTTTGCTGTGGGAGCCAGACAGGCAAAATCTGCTTGGTTGGATGTTTGTGGTATAGTGAGCCAACCACCTTTTATCCACTGAAAATACTTTCATAATGATCAAAAAACAGCGTTTAAAGGAAGGTTCATTTTATTCAGCATGTTGTATTGACCAGACTGGAGATCTGAAAGTTATTATTACTGCTTATCGCATCACTATCAATATATGTGTGGCATTTTAATATGTGGTTTTTGCGCCCCTTGATACAGTTGGCAGATAGATTATCTTTTCAAATGGTAGTAAAGCAATAAGATTTTTAAATTTAGAAAGCATCTAACATTACTTAAAAAAGGTTAAAAAAAGGTGTGTCTTTTAGGAACAAAGTTTTAATGCTACTGATATCTACATAATACATACCAAATTGCAAAAGCATTATTTATTGTTTTTAGAACTCTGCCAGCTGATAGACATAAAGTTGCTATACGAAACAAGTTATCAGTTGATCTTTATAGAAATGGGTAAGTCTTTCAAGAGTTCTAACATATGTTGGCTACTAATTAATCTTTCAAAGCAAAAAGGTATTGCCAATGTATGTAATTCAGATAGGCTCTATTTGCAATATAATTTCATGCATTTCCTTTTCTTAGTTCGCCTAGTAAAATTTCACACTGCTAAGAGTTGTTCATTACTAGTTAGCAATTAGTTCATTGCTAGTTAGAAATTAATTGTGTAGAAGTTCTGTATATATGGCTAGCTTTTTCCATAACGTTTTTGGGAGAGATATTTTCTAAATGTTAAAGTTGTCTTCTTTTTTACACATAAAATGTTTGATGTATTCATACTTAGCAGGAGATAAAGTTAAAAAAAGAGAGATTAACTTGTCAATAAATTCATCAAAATAATAAAAATAAGTTATAATATATTTTTTCAAATTCATGAAAAGGTTAGGAATTGTATCCAATCAACACGAGTAAATAAAGTGTTATAAAAATAAATAAAAATAGTCCTTATAATAATATATAATATTATAAAATAATAATAAAATAATTAATAAAAATAATAAACAAAGTAACCTAAAAATATGACACACAACGCTTGGTGCTTATAAAGCGTTAAAACAAAAATCTACACAAATATAATTAGTCTGAGGGCCTTAATTGCAAGGTTTTTGTCATCCCAAAGAGAATACTGAAGGGGTCATAATACTTAGTCAAGTAAATCACTAGGCATGAGCTTGTGCGATATAAGGAGCAAGCTCTCTCAGATCATAGAGTGCCTTTAGATCCTCCAAAGCTTGATATAGGATAAGGGCCTGATAATATCTCTCAGTACCATGGAAGATTGGAGCTTCTCCAACGAGCATGCCAATCTGAAAATGCATTCCATCATTTCCCACTTCATAAACAATGCTTTCAGAGTCACTATTAGCTAGCTCTCTAAAAAAAAGAATTAATGGCTACATTGGGAAAAGTTTCGTACAAGCTTACATGTGCATTTATATATTTTTCAGCAAAAAATACGTAAAAATGTTGTCACAAGTTTTAGGTCTACAAACACAGTCATTAATAAACAATGATGAAATTTTACAACAAAACTCATCACCCACTTCATAAAATCAAAACGACTGACTTAACTGTCTGATAAAAGCAGAACTGGAGTTGGTTGCAAACATATGTGTACTCCTTTTAAATTTCTTACCCGTCATCAAGTGTGAAAAGCAGATGGTGAGCGATGCCATTTTTCTTTTGATAACCAACTGTGTGAAAGTTGTTGCAGAGTTTGCCAACAAAGTTCTTTACTGCTATTCTTATCACCCTTGTAATTGGTCGATTGTAGAGTTTCAGCTCGTTCCAGGAGGTGATTCTTACAAGCTGTTCTTGTCGACTTCGTCGATATCTCTGCAGTCGTTGTTGGATCTTCTCCGCATTTGCACTTTCAAACCGAAGCAGGACCATATCGTTTAAGCAGAATCTCTCTTCAAGCAAGGGAGCCTCATCATGTGGCTCATATATTTCCGGTTCACCTTGATTTGGGCCGCCTGCTCCATCTCCTATATATCTGTATCTGTAGCTGACCAGAGGTGGATGGACTGTAGACACCATGAAAATTTCTCCTTCTTCCTCTCTTTCATTATGCGCTGTTTCGTCACTGGTGCGGAATTGATACACCTTCTTGGGAGGCATTTCTGCAACTTCTGCGCTAAGAATACTATTGTCAACTGATTTCATTAGAAGCCTGTTCCTTTTTTCATCAAACATCATGTGGGCAGGAGCTGCTGCAAAGAAAACCTGAAAAAGTAAAAAGGAAGCCATTAGACTGAGTGTCAAACTTTCGGACGAGGAAATATGTTTAAAAATAATAAAAGTAACTTACAAATATTGTTGGTATAATTTTGATTTGGTAATTATAGCATTGGTAGTTGGGCAAAACATTGAATATAAGGAAGTAAAATAAAACAAATAAAAAGTGAAGGCTGCAGCCATTTTTATTTTCATTTCTAACTATTTGAATGCAATAAAAAGCTAACTTTGTCCTATTAGATTATTATAGCTTTAGAACTAAAAACAGCATTAAAAGCAAATAACAAAATAGTTGTATATTCAAAACTTTAGCAAAAAAATTAGAATGTTTGAAATTTAGCTTGAGAATTTATCTCCGAGAAGATCATTGGTCACTCAAGCCATATTTATAAAACAAATAGTTAAAAAACTCAACTTTTTCCATATTTCCGTGCTGTGGCTCCGGCCTTAAAAAGATTTTGCCCAAATAACTGAATATGAATTTCCAGGCCTAAACTTTCAGCAGGAGTAAGTCTGTATTGTGCAGCTCCTTGTAGCAATCATATTAATTAGAAAAAAATGTTAGTTATTTTGTGTCAACAATAAAGATTCTATAACACTAAAGTTACTACTGCCATATACATATTATTTTGCAATATAGAGTTTCACTGCGAGTATTATAATTTTGGTTTTAGGATTTCAGAAGAGATTCTGTCATAAGTATCAAGAGATGGATGTATAGGTTTAGTTCATGCAAATGTTGACTTGGTTATAGACATATTTTTTGTACATACTACAATAAGTGGTAATATTTGTTGACAAATGTTATGTATAATCTTACTGCGACAATGCTAATTTTATGACAAAAAATTAATTTCCTAAAAACTAGCTCGTTCATACCTATTAGAAACCAAATACCTCTGTATCACCTTCACGCTGCAAAGCCCGAAGAATCAGCTCACAAGTTCCATCTTGCTCAATGCCAAATCTCTCTACTCTCAGAGCATTCCTCCACATGAGCTGTTTGGTATAAACATGACAGTCTTCATTTACAGCAAACAAAGAGTAGCCAGTAAACTCTGTGTTGAGCTCTTCTATTTCTTTTTCAAGCCTTTCCGAGCCTTTGCCCATGATAGCAACGTTCTTCAAATTACTGGGATTTTGCATCAGAGTGTAATCAGAGATGCCATTTATTGTGCAGAGTCTGAAAGGTGATGACGATGGTTATCATAGTATAAAAAAAAATTATTTGTTACATTTTTTTCTATCTTCAAATGAGAGTAAAAATGTGTCTTCAAAGTTTGAAAGCCATTAAAATGAACAAGTATAAATATTGTTTTACTTTTAGTGTATAGCAAATAAACAATACTTATTTAGTGAAACCAACTTATTACAGCGACCAAAAAAACTGCTTAACCCTTTCGCAGGTGAGTTTTTGAGCCTATTTCAGCTCGTCTTGAGTGAATTAATTTTTCAAAAATATAAAAATTTTGAAACTTTATTGAAATGTTATTTTCTTTGCTACACTATGGTTGTATGATAGGTTTGTATCATATAACAAGGCATTGTAGAAACAGTTTTACACCCTTTGTGCCTATTTGAGCTATTTAAACTACCCTTACAAATGTAAATTTTTAAGAAATTCGAAAAATTTGATGGTTGTTGCGATAATGTTATACTGTTGAATAATACATATTCTGTATTTATATTACAAATAAAGCATTTTACAAGTAGAACCACACTTTGTAATGCATATTAGCCTCTGTTTAGACTTAGTCCATAGCACATATCCATAGTCCATACAGTCTATTTGTGGTCTATAGTCCATATTGTCTAATTGTTATAAGTGAAAACAGAAGCATCGTCCTCACTAGACTCATCGCTTATATCAAAATCCATTAGATTGACATCAGAAAAAATTTGAGTCATTGTCTGAGTCATCAACTATAGAATCTGCCAAAACAAACTGGGCCTTTCGAGTTGATCTAGCAGGTCGTTGGGAAGATGAAGCCATGATTATAAAATGTTTTTTGTGTTCTTAAAAGATCAATGCTTGGATCTCACTAAATAAAAAAAGCACAAATAAAGGGCATCGACAACGATCGTGAAGCATAAAAATCATTTCGGGGGGAAAAAGGCTTAGTATCTTACTGAGTAAAAAAAACATGTCGATATCGATAACGATCGCCCAAAATGAGTTGAAATGAAAAGATACATGTCTAAAATGTAGTTATTCAAATCCTCACATGTGTTCTGTTATTTAAAAGTATTTAATTTGATAGGAAAACAAACACAAACCAATAGCAAGTTCTTTTGTTCACATAAAAACATAAAATTCGATTCGGGGACAAAGGCTTAGTATCTTACTGAATAAAAAAAAACATTGAAGGACGTTTGAAAACGATCACCCCAAAACAAGTTGAAAAGAGAAAATACATGTCTAAAATGTAGTTATTCAAGTCGTCACATGTGTTCTTTTACTTTATAAAGTACTTAATTGAATAGAAAAATAAACACAGATCAGTAGTAAGTCTTAATACGTAGTGCGTACGATATCTACATTAATGTCACATCACCCACTAGGATCGATATCGCAAAACTACATTAACGTCGCACCACCTGTAAAAGGGTTAAAGCTTCTGCAAGAAAGTAAGTTTGGTAAAATATATCAGTGAATTTTTATGTCATATTTTATAAGGTTTTAGAAACTGTTAAAATATTACTGTATTGTCAGCGCAATGAGAGCAAAAATTAGACAAGAGCTAATAATTATTTTAATTAAACTATTTTGTAACAACTGTAATTATTTTTAAATGTGTTTCGTCAAATAATAAGCTACTATTGCATAATTATTGCAAGACCAATTAAATACAACAGATAAGACAAAGTCAAATATATTAAAAAACTAATATTATACATTACTGGTTTATATTTTCCAACATCTATGATAGTTATCAAATACAAACAGAGAAAAGAATGTATAAAGGGTTTATATAAAGGATAAAATATAATGAGAATCCGAGTTTTAATCCATTCCTTAACTTTTTTGTGAACATTTTAGTCTAGCAGCAGGGTTCTATTAAAAACTTTTGTCTAGCGACACAAGGTTATGAAAAGCTTTTGCCAAGCAGCTGGACTTTTAGTTATTTCTTGCCTAACAATGGAAGTTGATAGACATCTTTTGATTCAAATGATTGTTCATGATCATGTTTTGGCAACCAGCATATTTAACCATACAAGAACTTTTTTTTCAGAACAAATTTGCTCTTCAGGTTTATTTAGCTACAATTTCTATATTTATTTTCACAATGTAAGATGAGGTTAGTCAGGTAAAATCCTGTAAACGCCAGTAAAATCTTTTTGACATTAGCAGGTAAGTTTAGTGGCTATGTGTAACAGAAATATGGAAATCAAATAGTCGTGCTTTAAGAGCACATATGGTAAACATTTCTCACATGCTTTGGTTTAGTGAAGGTTGGTTTGTATAATTTCAACTGCTAGATGAAGTTTGGTTTTTATAAATAATGTAAAGGTTTAGGTACTTTTACTGAGGTTCATAAGATTATTTAGCTTGGGTCATTTGAATCATTTAAAAGCACTCACTTTGAAACAATTTTTATATTTACTTTAGTAGTCTAGTAGGCTTACTCAAATTAAGTCAAAATTGACCCTATAACAAACTTTTCAAACATACACTAAATACTCCTTTACCAACTACTTAGAACTGAATGGCTGACCTTTTGATTGCCAATGTCAGATCCACTGGAATTTCGTTTTCTTCTTCATCCAAACTTTCCTCACTGGTATCACAAAGCTCTAATTTCGTTTTTTCCTTGGTTCTCGCTGCTTGGGACAAACTTGACTTTGTTTCATAGCTTTTTGGCAATTCAGTCACAGATCTTTCTGTCAATATTACCGGCTCCTCTGTAGGCTTCTCTGCAGCCAATTGCTTTTGGCTTTCTATGAAAATTTTTTTTATAAAATGGTTAATGCATGCTAATAAGGCATAGTCATGGCTTTTATTACTTGTATCATCACTTTAGTTGCTTTGCATATTAGGCTTTACAATCTAGACGTCATCATTACTCTTAATTCATTAGATTGATTGAATATTGTGTAAAAAAGTGATTAAAACAACAACCACAAGACTATAAAATATAACTGTACCCTGCTCTAGATATTGAAGCATTTTCTCCGTTTTTAGATTTGCTTCCTGCAGTTTTTCTAGTATCGTCCTTTGATTATTTAGTTGGGCTGTAATCAATGAAAGCACAGTTACATTTGAATATTAAACACTATAATAAAGACGTTATCATAATATTTCGTTAATCGGATTATTAATTGGCTATAATCTATAATTCTATAATTATAATACTGAATGCCTTTCTTAACTTTAAAATATTTGTCAAAACTTAAAACTACAATAAGGTTGGAAACCAGGACCAATCACATGATAGCAAGTAAGTGAGTAAGAAGTTTTTTTATCGAATTTTCAAAAAGTTTTGGCAAATGAGCTAAAAAATCTCATAAGCAGACTTCTAAAATTGTATGCATTTTTACCTTGAAGCGCTTTCTATAATGGCAGAAATTCATAGAGCCAGCAATAATAAAGGTTAAAAGTACATAATACATAAAAAACCCACTCTATACTCACTTACTACTATCTTGTTACTTTAAATTTAACAGCGGTGAGTTTTTGTTTGGTAATATTCCTGGTATATAAACTGTTATACTATATAAGTCTGTATTTATGAAACTAACCATTCTTTTAAACCAGGATATATATTTGTATCACTAAAAGTACTTGAAAATAAATATTCACCAATTAGGAGTGTTGTATCGAACTCCTCAAAGTAAGTTATCTTGTTAATTTAAGGTCAAATTACCAATGGTTATGATTGAGCAATAAGTAGAATAGAAAGCAGGTAGAAACTAAAAAAAAAGAATATAAGTAATCATTAAACTTTTACAGATTTAAATAGATTTCTAAGTTCAATTTCTAAAAAATCACCATGATTAAATACTTTTAAAAATTTTAGTGAGGGAATATACCAGAATGAAAAATAGCAATAAAAGGGTAAGCTCGTTCTTCATTTTTTCATACCTGATATTACAGCTTCTGGTTCTTGTTGTAACCTTTTTTCCGGAAGTTTCATTTCAGAATCTTGCGCTTTTGTAACCAATGTCTTTTTCTTCTCTGGAACTAGATTAAAAACACATTAAAACTGGTTTTCAAACCTGTTTTTTGATTTCAATAACTGAATTCTTATTTCTAGAGTTTTTCAAGGCTAAGCTCTTTGCTGATTAATACAAAAACTAGTCGTACTCTATTTATTCTCCCTATTGATTGTGTAAGTGTCAAATAACCTTTAAGCAATTAGTATATACATATGAATAGACAAAAAACCGCTTATTATGCTTTCATAATATTTGCCTAAAATCCGTTTAAAACCAAAATATTTATAACCTATCTTATTTGTAAGCTGTTTAATGATTTAATGGATTACTTGTGTTGTTTTAGCTAGGACAAAAACCAGCCACCTCTGAAACCTTTTAATGCCGGACTGCTACTTTAAATAACTTCTTACAAAACGTTTTTACATGCATCAACTATCAGGTTTTTCACTTCACAAATACCTAAGTATCATGGATTAGATGTTATGATGTCATCATAGTTTTTAGTTTCAAAAAGTGAGCTGATTGGGTTGTATGTGGGCCTAAAATTACAAAATTGTTTTAAAAAAAAACTGCCAATTTAACATAATATTGACTGCCCACAATTACTTTAAAAACATAAAGGCTTGCAGTTTACCTTTTTGTTCCAACCTGTCAGCATTATTTTACTCTCTATGCTGTAAGACTGAATATCTCATCATAACTACAGTAAGCAACAATGTATTACTGATACATGCTTATGTTAAAAAAAACCAACTATAGTTCCTGAAAGTTTGTTGACATCTTTAAATTTTAGAAATATGAAGAAAAATAAGAATCATGGGATTAAAAAGAATAATTATGGTATTCTGCCTACTTTCCTCAGTCTATCATATCACTACTATTAGTAGAAATGACTCTCTCCTCGTATCATGGTACAGTCAGCTAAATTCCTTAAATTCGAACACTTTAAGGACATGTATGAGACAAAAATTAGGTCATGACTTATCCATGATGGCCTGTACATGTGCTGAAAAGAACCAGACGTCTATAAATTTGTACAATTCGGTCAATTTGTTCAATTTTGCAGTAAGAAATAACAAAAAGTAAGGAATATATTGTCAGTAATCAGAAATATTTTATAGAAACAGTATACATACATTGAAAGTGTTGCAGGAAAGCTATTCGGAAACATTTAACATAATTGCATGTAAATCTGCTCAACAATTTTTTAAAGCTCTCAATTTTAAACCATGTTTATTATTGTTAACAATTTTATACCATTTAAGCAAAAGGCACTTTAAACATTAAATCTGTTATCAGAACATGAAAAGAATGATGATGAAATTTTACCTGCTTTTTGTTCCAGCAATCCAATTATAAGTTCTCGGCTAATTTTTGCTTCATCACTTGTAGTCTCTGAACTAGATTGCAGTTTTCTTTTCCGGTGTGCAAAAACGTGTGAAAATGCTGTAAAAGTCATTGTTTTGTATTCTATAACTATAAAGGTGTGCAGCTGTCTCACTTTTTTTAAGAAGCTATTTTTAGTGGTCCATCTTATTATATATATTGGGCAAAATTTAGCAGATTGTTTTAAATAATCTTATTGATCAAGCTGATAAATCTGATAAGATTTTTTTCAGATTTTTAATATTAATAGTGATGTTTTCATTGTTAGACAAAAAACCGTGTCCATACAATCATAACATGTTTTCACATTTATGTAATAAAATGTACTTTTGAATGTTGATTGATTTTTAAAAGACATTTTAAGGTAAGCAGGTGGGTTAAAATATAAAAATGCAAAAACTAAATAACCTGTTCAAGATACATAATGTAACTACTGCAAGTTTCCAACAATGTTTATAAATTTCTTGGCAATTAACATGTTTGTAAATATGCTCTTGAAAAGCGAAAAACACAAGTTAACAAAATTTAGCAAGTTGAAGAACTTGGCATGCTAAATAACTTGACTACTTGAATAACGAAGTTTGTGCGCAAATATTTTTAATTGTTTCCGTGTTTCATTACATTTTTTGTTTAATTCTGTACTTGTTTTCCATCTTCATTTCTTGTTTATATAGATAAACGTACTAATACTTTATTTAGGTAGATGTTGTGACCTTTTGAATGTTCGTAGAGAATAATGTGAGGGAATTCATGAATTTTCTACAGCACTGACAGTGTCGTTTGTGTTGTTATTATAATATTGTAAAATTTGTGACGTAAGAGCGCCGTGATCAGAGCGGGCAAGACCATTCACATGACCGACTACCCAGTCTGACTCAGTTTTACTATCACAGAAGGAAACGCAGTCACCAATGACCTGGCTTGGCTTGTTAAGTTACACATTGATGATGCGATGAGGAGCAGTGACAAGAAAAGGGGCAGAGCCTATTGCACTCTATCGATATATAAGAGCTTGTTACAAGCAGAGCTAGCGCAGTCTCTCTGCATGACCGTTCATTGTATGAACATGCATTGACTTTGTGTATACTTGTATATTTATGAGAAATATATACTATTGTGGCTATAAACTCAGTGTATTTGTTATTGTGAAGAGTAAAGAAAACCGGTCGTTTCTTTTTATATTCAGATACAACAGCTTCTATAGATGAAGTAGGTGTCAAGGCATTGAAACTCGTTCCCTGTTTGCGATGCCACATGCTGCTATTGAAAACACATATTATGTCAACACTGTTTACACACAGAATGCTATGCTGAGCAATGTTGCTAAACGTGATGTAGTCATCTTTTTGACTGCACATGAAATAAGTTTGGGGTTCTCTCACTGTAAGACGTTTTCAATAATAAATGTTTTTTTCATGCTCTCTGTAACTATAAGTATATTCAGTGCTTTAATCAATAAAAATATCAAATTGAATAGTAATTATACTTCACCTTCTGATAATGCATTGACTTAAAAATCATTGAACCAAGTTGCCTCAATAAAGTGGGCTCAAGGCAAGATAGCTAAGACAAAGGCTGGCGGCTAACCGATCACAGGGCTAATATTACGACTATATCAAGTCTCGGCTTGGCAGAGAATGTGGTCACCGATAAACCTCCAGTCAGTTGAAGGTCAGTTGCTGAGAGCGACACGTTACCAAGATGCTAATCGACCAAAGCCAGCAAAGGATGAAAGCATATATAAGGAGGCCGACTGATCCGAAGAATGCAGAGATAGCTGGCAGGCTCATACTAGTTAAAATTTTTAATCTTTACAAATCAATAATACTATGTGATCAGCAGAAAAGTGTAGACAAAACTGCATCAATAATAATGCAGACTTGATACTTCACTGTATGTGGAAAAGATTTTTTGCATTAGCGATGGAAAATTGGGTCTACGTATTTCGAGGCTAGCATTTTAAAGCTATCTTGATTACATGTGGTTGCTTCTTTTTGCGCTAGAATTTTATTTTCGAAAAGCATTTTGTGAATTTTTTGATATGCTCAAAAATGGTTTGGAAGCTAATATTGACTAGCTGAGTTGAAAAGTTGAGGCAAGAAAATGCTGTGGAAGGTATTGATCCCTAGAAAAATATGGATGTTTCTAAACATCGGAACACAACTAGCCTTGTCGTTTGTTTATATGATTAGTCTTGTATATATATTTGTAGCATTTAATAAATTACTATTTTTAAACAGCTTACAAAGCTCTCAAATTTATTGCATGTCATTTGCTGGCATGATTGCAGTAATCTGAACTCAGCTTACATTTGATGATGCTTGTAACTCTTGCTCTATTGCACATAAAAGCTAGCTTTGGCTGCAAACTGTAGCAAACATGACGAGCGCAATGAGCTTTTATGCAACCTTGTTATATCTAATTATAAAATGAAAATATGTCTTCAAGTTAAAAATAAGCAAAAAACTTCAAAGCTCCAACAAATTGCAGTGCAGGCTATAAATCATTGCAGATTAATTGTAAGCAATATTCAGTATATCAACCGGTAGATAAACGTATCAGCTCTTTGCGTTACATTATTCTAAGCTTCATCTCAAGTTGATGTTAAGTTAGCAAACTTCTTGAGTCCTCAACGATTAATGCCACACTACCCAAAGGAGAGTACAAAAATAGGCGACATTCGATTTATCTGTTATGGGATTAAATTTATCTTCTCAGCATTCTGGTAAGAAATTTGAAAAATACACTGCCATTCTTAATCTGAATGTCGCCTCTAATAATGCGCCACTTTGAGGGAAGGGTTGAATATTGAGTGGTGTGGCGTTCAAATAAAGGTTTTCCAATATTCCTGAACTACATATTTATCTTGCTGCCTTGCACTCAGTGGTTTTGATTCTTTTTGGAGCAGCAAAAGAAACACAACAGTTTCTTTTACACAGTGTTATAAAATGTGCAGATATCACTGGTATCCACCATCTTTGCCTACAAGTGTTTCTGTATAAAAATTTGAAACAAACTAGTAAAGGTAATATAGTATTTATATTGTTACCACAAGTGTCTTCAGGCAACTCAGTGACTTGATCATTGTCACGGATTGCTTCTAAACCTCCATCCATCCTGGTGGTTGTATACAAGAACGGCTGCAAATAGATTTACCATCACCAGAAAGTTTAATACATATAACACAATTGTTGTACTGTTACTATTGCTTAATTTATTTGAGCAGTATATGGTTCCTACAGGCAATAGTAGAATATATCAGTATAACTGAAATATGAGCAGTTTGCTCCTCCACCCAGCCATCAAATAATTCTTATTTCCAAAATCAGTCTCTTTACCCATATTTTATTTTGTGCATGCTGGCAATGGTCACAAGTTGATTCACATTGTAAAATGTATATATTAAGGAAATTAGCAACTACTCCCAAGAGTTTAACTTTGCCTGATAATGTTGTCTCCACTTGTTAATTTTACCTGAAATACACTGTAACAAATTACCTGCTCCATACAGTGTATGATCTGGGAGAAGCTAAAACTGATTATATCTGAGTGAATATTGTAAAATATTTTCATAATCTTTGTCTGTATGGGTATTAGGAGTTAATTCTCAATGTTGGATATATTAAAGTGAGATTATATTGTAACTTTCATTAGATTTTCACAAATAGCCTGTTAGACACATCATTTGAAGCAGTTTTAAAGATACTATTCTCTAAGATTTCAAATTATTAGATTTTCTTCAACCAACACAGTTTTGTTTTACATAGTTTGTTTCCATTTTGAGTAATTTTTTAATTTAAAACAATCTTAATCAATTTTGATATCAAATTTTAAAATCATAATTCTTATACCAAAACACTGAGTGGTAGAAACATGAACCAATATCATCTGAACAATTATTTTAGAAGTTAGAAAGTCATCTAGTCATTATTCAGAGGAATATAAAAGGAAAGTGAACCAAAAACCATTCATTGTAGATACAAAGTTTTAAATAAATGTTAATTATATTTATATGGTTCATTATTATGGAATTTATGTGACTGTAATTAGAAACTACTGCTATTTTGACACCTTGCTGCATAATTACATAACTACTAACAGACAATTAATAATCAACAAAAAAGTTTTTTTTTCTAGTTTTATCATTTTTTCTATTCAATTTTAACTATCTGCAAATAATTACGCTAGAATATTTAGCCTGGATGGCCTTTATTCATTAAAGAAAATAAGTATGCTATTTAAAAAGTTTTCATAACCATTGATTGTAGTCAGACCTCGGTATGTAAAAAGTATATATTACAATAATTTTCTTTGGACGTAGGTTTCATTACAAGTTTGACTAATATAAATTAAACTTCTACAAATAACTGATAGGCATAGCTGACTCTTTTTGTTATTGTATAATATAATAAGACTCGTTTCATTTATTTGAGAAAGCTGAAATTAAACTTACCAAATCTCCAGTAGTTTAAGTATCAGTGCTGGTCTCAGAAAAAACAGTGCACTACTTCAAAAGTGAAGTCTTGGCCCCCCCTAAGCAGGATTATGGGAGGAACTGGAACTGGAACTGCTTTTTGCATCTTTAACTCTTATGTTATCTTTAACTCTTACAGACATGCAACATAAGACATTAAGACATGTTTACATGTTCCTAGGAGCCTATGAATCAATACTAGTATTTACATACTTGTCAAGTCTGAAAATATAAACCTTATAAATCTGCTCTGTTATTGTTTGTTCTATGGCTCCTAAAGAATAGAGTAAATAAATGTGATGAAGATTTCTCTCAGGAATACAAACAGCAAATCGTTGTGAATTTATGGGAATGAATGGACCTTATGGACCTGAATTATCATAACATGCCCTTGTATAATAGTTATTTTAGACAATTATCTAAGATAATTTTTCACAGAATATCTGAAAGCCTCGTGAGATCTATAATAGGAACGTTATAAAATTACACAGATTTCGTACAATGATGTATGTAGGAATGCTTTCGCTTGAGTCTACAGGGTCTACAAAAATATGAAAGTTTTTATGAAACATAGAAGATCAAAACACTGTTTGTTGCTTTTTCTGAATCTTTTTCTGAGTATTAATAAACATGTTTCAGGAAATAGTGAGAGCTATTAAAACAAGAAAATATAGATATCGCTTTAATTTTTAGTGTGTATTGAACAAATTTAATTTATTATCATAGCAAGATAACTCAAAAATTATACAGTGTATTTAAATCTGTGACATCTTTAAACAAAATTTCAAGCACTTCTATAAAAAAAATATATTCCTATATATTAGACCTGCAAATGTTTTTGACTTTTTCAGAAATACTGAAATACCAGTGCTTTGCTGTTGCATATGTCAAAACTATGATGATTATTAAACAAAGACATACAGGCAAAGATGTAAAAATCGATATTTTAGAAAAGTCTGATTTTTAATCCTTATTCAGTTTTTTATTTATATACATTTTTGTTTAGCAGCAGAAGTTTGTAACAATTCTTAAACCATAACTGCCACAAACAACTTTTATTGTATTTACTAGGTAAATCAGACATGCTGATTCCGATTTTGTAATCAAAATAAAGATTAGGCCACTAACTTTCAGAGTAATAAAGGATTTTTTATAGCGTTTTAATATCGGTCTCGAAAACAACACAATCGGCATAACAAGCTCCGCCCATAAATACTTGACGTAACCTAGCTTTTTAGGAACAGAAGTTACGTAGAGATGTTTAGACCGATTTAGAATAATAGAGATAGCTGTTTTAAAATCTATTAATATCTAAATCCAGCTTTAAAAATAATATCAGTCTTTTCTGAAAGGTAGATAAGCTATTTAGCATTGCATATTTAAAAAGCGTGATAACAACGCTAGCTCGTGATAAAACCGCGCTTTTTGAGCTCATTTTTCTAGGCGTCCAGCCCATTTAAACGTCATGTAACAAGCTGCAAGCAATTTTAAATAGTTTATATCCCTTTCATAAAAAACTGAAATTATTTTACAGGCTGGATTTAGATAATTATGGGTTTTAAGACACCCATCTCTATTATTCTAAATCGGACTAAACTTTCCTAACTTCCGTTTCTGAAAAAGCTAGGTTTGGTCACATATTTATAGGCGGAGCTTGTAATGCCGATTGTGTTGTTTTCGAAACGGATATTGAAACGCTTTAAAAAAGCCTAAATGACTTTGAAGGTTAGTGGACTAATCTTTATTTTGAGTACAAAATCAGAATCAGCGTGTCTGATTTACCTAGTAAATACAATAACAGTTGTTCGTGACAGTTATGGTTTAAATAAAATCAAAATAACCCCAAACCGAAACTACTCATTAGACTTATTTTTATGAGTGTAAAGAGTGCATCATTTCTATGATTAGTTTCACAATGAGACCAGGTTTCAGGCAGGCTGCATTCAACTACTTATATTAAGGTGTCAGCATATTGGCTTTTCTTAGTAGTTAAAAAAGCTACAAAAGAGCAAAATTTAAATTTGTTGTTAATATTTTACATTAAATAATGATGGATCTGTATTTGGGGAGCGTCATCTACTGGCATTTTGGGTACACAAGGTGGTAGAGAGTAGTTTCCACCTTCTGGTCAAACGGAACCGAATTGAGAATCTTGTCAAAAAAAGAAAAGACTCATTGACCTTTTTAGGCAGAGGCATCAAGGTGTAAATAGAAATATGCTTCCCGATTACCAGCCACCTAGATCAAAATATGACAGTGGCGGAAATGAAGATCACCATAAAGCAACTGATGACTAACATGAGGTGTTGCACCAGTTTAGGAACTGGTTAGCCGGTCAAAAGCTTCACGGTGCTCAACAGCAACTGAGTACCAGCCTCCAGTAACATATGACTTGGCTGTAATGCCTACAACAGCTACTGAGAAGCAGTCAACTCTGGAAAGAAAAATGCTCTGTTAAGCCTGCACTCTATTATACTCGAAAAGCCCAGCTTGTGCGGTAAGCCACTATATTTAACTGTTTATTTTTTACAACCTGAAGGATAGCTGTGCTTTGCTGTGGAAGCCAGACAGGCAAAATGAATGCCAGTGGCCTGCTGCAAGACACTTACTTAACAACTCCTACATGTACCCACACATAATATTGAGTCAGAACCTTCTATCTATTTACCCGTGTGAACCAATTGATAACTACTTTGTAATTTCTGTAGAAACAGGTTCTATCAGGATTCTTTCATCCAATAACATTGTTGGTACAATTTGGATTGTTTGGTTTGATACACATGCAAATATCTTATTACATGTCAGCTACTAATGTACAGTAACTGTGCAATGAACCTGAAAATTATTCTGTCACTGCAAAACTATCTGTACTATTATCACTACCTCAGCGGTAACTTGACTGCTGATGCAGTTGCCGACCATCTAAACTTGATATTCCTAAATTGCCCATATTTAGACATAAAACATAAAAAGGTAGTTATCTACTAAATTCTGATATACAACTTGAGCACATTCAGCGGCAAGTTTTGGCTAGTTCTTTTTTGCACTAAGCAAAAGTTTTAGAACACTTAGGAGTAACATCAAATTTTTACAGCAACGCTTTACAACAATCTGGAAATGTGGCAAATTACATAATCAATAAATAGACATTTTAATTTCTAGATTTTTAGGGAACTTTGGATATACATGTAATGCAGTTCTGGAATTTTCGTGTTGCCAATGCATAACTTTGAATCAAAATGGAAAATCCTACTGATGTACACTGGGCTGAAAGCCTTTGTTTTACATCCTAGAGATAATTTGCATATATATTTCTTTGGTTTCACATAGGTAGATAGAAATAGCAAAATTTAGTAGCTATGAACCAAAAAACTGAGGAGGCACTAGTCTCAGTTGAGCAAACTAACATTGATGATGCTCAGACTAACAAGTGGCAGCAAACTAACATACTCTCTGGTGTAGCTAGTAAGGTAGAAGAAGATATGAGGACGGAGGAGGAGCCCATTTCTATCCCAAGAATGTTTTATAAAAAAAACTTGATCAAGTTTCACATAGGCAAACTGTTCAAATTAGGACTCAATCTTGACATCCAACTCTGTCAATTACTATGCCAGTACCAGAATCTGTTGGTTCAGGGTCAATTACTATGTTAGTGTAGACTCATTTGGTTTTTTGGACAAAAATCAAATGACTCTGGTACACTACACTCGGTGACCAGGTCCAACTTTATCAGACATTGTTAGCTGTGACTGACATAATTCATGAATCTTTAATAAGCACAGCAATCTTTGATTAAAAACACTATGCTTTGGTAGATACCGGTGCACAGGTATCCACAATCATTATTAATTATTGTTATCAAATTGGCATTCTGTCTACTAATTAAAGAAACCTGAAATTTGTCCAAGCTATGAGTGTACATGTACATACACATATACACAATATTGACTCAGAAACTTCTATCTACATTGTATTTACTTGTGTGAACCAATTAATAACTACTTTGTACTTGCTGCAGAAACATGTTTTACTCGGTTTCTTTCATCCAATAACATTGTTGGTACAATCTGAACCGTTTATCTTGATCGAAATGCCAATATATTATTTCACGTCAGTGACTAATGTACAATAACTGTGCAATGAACCAGAAAATTCTTGTTTTGCTGCAAAACTATCTGTACTATTATCCACACCTCAGCGGTAACTTGACGGTTGTAAATATATAATAATTAAAGCTGCACAATGATTGCGTTAATTAAATGATTAACGCAATCAATACAATTACACGATTAACTGAGTTGAACCAATTAATCTCCAAATAAACTGCAACGGAGGTGATGATTATGATGTGGTTCCTTTGTATTGTTTAATATACTGTAAAGGATTTTGCCGGTCTTCACTCAGGCACGATCTAGATTGCAACAATATTTCTTAAATTTTAAGAGAAGTAAGCATGCTTTTTGGTTCGTTTTATTCCCATGGAATTTCTATTAATCATTGAGCTGCGACTATTCTGCTCTCTTAGCAAGAGCACTCACTATATATAAATATACTTTCCTTGAATGTATAATGGAAATGGGTAAGAAATCATTTAAGAATAAATGATTAATAGACTATCTTACGCGTTGGCCTAATTACGGCCAAACTAACCAAGTATTAGGGATAAGGCACTTATTATAGACAACCACAATATGCTAAATATGTATAAGAGCAATTGTATGCAAGTAACACACACAATAAAGACAGACACAACATGCAATGCATATAAATATGTATATATATATAAGTAATTGTATGCGAGTATATAAAATATAATAAATAAATTCGTGGCCCAGCGTCTGCCACACTATAACATTAACATAGCAAATTACTACCATTCAATTTACTAACAAACAAATGTTGTGACAAACAGCACTTTTTACCAATTATATATACATGTAGCTGCAATTATTTTACGCTCAACTATACAAACATGAAGTGAGTCACTAACATAAAACTTGTTTTTACAATACAAAGACACGAGCACCGTGTCGGTCTAGTTGTAAGCTGCCATATTGTTAGTTGTTTGAACATGTTTCTAAGAAACAGCAACAAAATTGATTTCAGTATTATTGAATATTTTATAGCCTATTTTTGCTTATATTTAAAACTTTTTTAGGTAAATTATACATGTATCTTAATTTTTCAAAAAAATGACCATCATATTTCAGCTCAACAATGATAGTAATGTAAGATTGACACTTTATTGGAACCTAAAAGCAGAAAAATGTCCTTTGCACTAGCTGACACATTTTCATACGTTGTTGGAAGCATAACAAGAAAGTGAAGAGCAGTATATGCCTCAAAGAGTTTGCCTACCACCACGGCACATCACCATTATGATATAAATTAACTAATTATCTTCCTACCACTCAGAAATCAGCACAAGCTGTCGTAAACAATAACTACTACTACTGCATGTAGGAAGAGGGCATCTCTTCCTACATACAGTACTAGTAAGAATTCCCTTAAGACTGTTTTCATACTCATAATAGTTATTACATTGTAACTTATGTACATTGTACAAAACATGTAATCCTGTTAACAATAATTGTCTCAAACATAATTATTTTATATATAGCTAGATTATTTGTTTTAGAATATCCAGGTTTTTGCAAAATTAATTCTAAGATTAACCAAAGATTAACTGGTTCATACCGGTTTTTAATTTTTATAACTGTTGTGCAGCTCTAATAATATATATATATGTATATATATATATATATATATATATATATATATATATATATATATATAAATATATATAAATATATATATATAATATATAAATAATAAATAATAATATAAATATAAATATAACATATATATATAATATATATATAAGAAATAAGTAAATTGTTTCACACCAGACTTCTAGATTCACAAATGTGATGAGTTTTGAATTAAAGCTAATAGTGTCGCCCTTCTCTCAACGTTCTCAACCAAACCAAAGTAAGGAGGCAATCACTCGTACTGTAGATAGTATTGTTTTAACTATTGAAGCTTCATCAGTGCAACTTATTGCCAATAAGGTAGTCAAATCCCAAAACCAACTAGAGTGGACTTCCAACTAGAGTGGACTGGAGGGGTGAAGAAACGATTTTTATATACATATATATACATGTATATAAATGTGTTTATATATATATATATATATATATATATATATATATATATATATATAGCAAGATTTGAGACTGAGTCATTAGTTTGGTATCAGGTCTACAAATCCCCAAAACATAAAATGGTTAGCTGAAAAAGTAGTCCATGCTATATAAAACAGCATGTTTTAAGCTCAATGTTCACAACAGTTACATTTATAGCTAAAGCATCATTATTATCAACTACATATCCGATCAACCAAACAAACCTAAGAACAACAACAAGTCGATGAGAACGGTCAGGTAAAAAAAGCCAACCAGCCTTTTTTCCATAGGTAGGCTTGATTCAATCTGAATAATTAAATCAGAAAAGGATTAGCACAAAGAGCTATGCCTCAAAAACTCAAGCTGTGCATCTACCAGAACTACAATTTCAGCAACCATGAAGCATATTGGAGAATTCATCACGTCTGCTTTAGATATATAAGAACCAACAATATTAGATCAGACTAGATAACAGCTTGCGAATTTGAATGACTTTGTACCAGAATAGGCTGTACATTACTACCCTCTCTGTATTTTTTAGCAATCATTTACTTTGACATTTTACTTCACAATTAGCAGTTCTCTTCTCAATATATTGTTACGGATAATATGTGGTTATTTGCTTTTATTCAAATCATTTACTAATTCACATGCGTGCTGACCTTCACCCATGCCCATGAGCTGTACTAAGCAATAATCTTTTCTGCAAATCAAAAGAAAAATCAATCAACAAAATTTGTGATCTTTAATTGCTTAAAACCTGTCCGCATCACACATCTACACCTTGCATACATCACCAACCCATTCGTACACACTATTTATGACATCGTATTAGTTACTATTGCTCTATATATCACAACAGGTAAAAACTGAATATTCTTCATTCACAGAGAAATAGGAAAATTTAAAACTCGTTCAAGAAGGCCCAAGATCAGTGGTTGCTTTGAAAAAACATAATTTGTCGAAAATAACTTATACAGTTTCAAAATGTTTAACTGTTTTTTGCTTACATATCCATGCATTTCTCTGAGCACATGCTTCACTGCAGTTAAAACACACCAAGCGGTTACATCTAGGTTTTTCTTCTGTTTCTTTGTAGCTTAACTAGTTTGTTCGATAGACCAACCATAAACTAACCATACCCACTAAACAGGCTGCAATCACATTCTCCATCAAGCAATTGCGCACTGTTTACCTTTCTAGTACTTAAGGTTTATCAGTTTCTTTAGGTTTGCATAAATTTCAAAATACTGACACTTCTACATTTCTCAGCTGTACATTTTCTAATTTGCAACTCTTCATTTCAGTACAAAGTTTTAAAGTTCATCAAGTCAAGTCTTAAGTGTAAGTTCTTTTTAGAGAATCTAAAACACATCTTTTAAACCATCATAGGAATAGTTTTACACAAACTCTTAAAAAATATTGTTTCAAGGTTTACGTTTTTT
Organism: Watersipora subatra; assembly: GCF_963576615.1. Classification (NCBI taxonomy): domain Eukaryota; kingdom Metazoa; phylum Bryozoa; class Gymnolaemata; order Cheilostomatida; family Watersiporidae; genus Watersipora; species Watersipora subatra. The sequence goes on from NC_088710.1 coordinate 18,777,947, forward strand.
ACACACCTGTTTTTGAGATAGCAGCTTTAATGTTCTCAGTCCTTTCTATGGTGATTTTAAAGAATGCCTTCACTTTTTTGTGACACAATAATTTCAACAGTGTTTTCATTCGCAATCTTAACTCTTACAGAAAATGTGTAAGAGAGGTTACTTACTCTGCAGTTGTGCAGTTTTTACTTACAACATAGATCAAGGAACACTACTCTAGTGTCCCTTGACCTATGTTGTTTGCATCACATACTTACATCGATGTAGTCAAATATGCATATTGCTGATATAAAGTGATGTACAGATTAATTTGACAAATAAACCTTGCTCTGATGCTCTGTGCCTCAGATACAGCTTGAAAGCAGTTGAAATACAGTAACAATCTGGACCTGTTGGATGATTTGCCAGACAGTGCTTCTTGAAATGTTCTTTTCAGGAAATCATTACTACTTTTTATGTTTATCTGGCACAATTCATCAGAATTTCCAACAGTAGCAGTCGATTTTGTGTAGAAGTGTCTACTGCATTGTTTTAGATACGAGCTCCGTTTGGTTGATTGCTGGGCAACACTAATTGCTCTATTTCAATTTGTAGACAAAACGGGTTTTTCCATTGCATACAGTATTTTGAAAAGCAATTTCATATGGCTTCTCTTGATTGTTCATAATAAAATATCAATGATACATTAAACTACATGTGTGAATGTATGTGGTAGGCCAAAATATATTTAATATTGTATTTAATATTGTAATTAATATTTAATAATGTAAAACCTTTATTTGAACTCCATGGCGCTTGACTTTTCAACCTTGCTAGTGGTGCTTTATTAAAAAAAATATGCTAATAAAAAGGTTGGTTGTCTTTTCAAGTGGTTCGTCAGAACTTTGAGAAGATTAATTCAGCCCTTTTAAGAATGAAACTAATGCTGCTTATATTTTGCACTTTCTTTTGATTAGAGCGGCGTATACTTTTTATATGCAAGATATCTCCTAACTTGATTTTTGAGGAAAATGATGCCATTGACTACGGGTGAAAACACATTTTTGTAGCTTTTTTTTTTCTGTTTTAAGACAAGGCACTGTTGCAGTTGTTCAGATTGTCAGATTGTGTACAGAAATACTTTTTCTGTGGTGTAGGTTCTTTTACTAGGCACGCCCAAATATTGCAGGGAATAAGTGTAAATTTTTTAAATCTGTTTTATTACAGTTAATAAGGTTATTCTTTGTTTTAGTTTGGTCACTTCATTTTCTGTTCTTTAACACTAATAATGATACATTAATACCTTGACATACCAGCTTAATGCACTCTAGAACTGAGTTCATATAACAATGTTTCTGTTACCAGAAAACGATATTCTCTATACAAACTAACTAAACAAAAATTGAATCTTTCTCATACTATTACAAATTTTTTAAAAACTTTGCTTGTGTCCTATTTTTCTCATATGCTCAGCACTCATATTTTCAGGTATGTATGTACGGTGTTTTGCGAAAGGGTACTGAGGACAATTGCATAAACCACTTTGCATTTGTGGTGAATAGGGGTGTTGGGTGCAAGTTGTTATCTTTTTTTCTACGTATGAGTGGCCGAACAATAATAGTTGCAAAGCACTTGCCAGTACAAAAATTGTACAAAATTTATAAGTTTTAAAACCATCAACATATAACTTTTAGTTTTGAAAAACTCATTGTCTCTAAATTAACAAATTTAACTGTAGAACTGTAATGAAGTGTGCACTACTATAAAACCTACATATAAATGGGATATAACAACTTAAAAGTATGGTTTATATTGTTCTAATTCAATGCGTGCACGCACAAAGTAATGAGTAACAATTCTAGTGGTCATAATGCGCAATGAAATGTAAATTACTGTTTACAGTAATGTATGTTGTTGTGACCATAGAGACAAATGTGATGGCTAACAGCAATGTGAGAAAGACTTGACATGAATGCATCCCAGACACTAGACTTTTGTGGCGCTATAAAAAATGGCAACCAATTTGAATTTAACATAGATAAATATAGCTTACAAACACACTTACAGCTAGGTTCTCATCTAGTACTCAAATTGTTTTTGTCGTGAGTTTAATTTTTTCATTTGTTCTTGACTATTGCTTCTTTCCCTGCTTTTGCTATAACTTTTTGTCAACCTTTATAAAACATTTGTTCAAGCTGATTTGACAAGAATGACCGAGCGATGCTGTTCTCGTAAGCCATCTGTTTGTATACTTGGTCATTTAATAGCCAACAAGAACCAGCTCATGAGCTTATTTCTCTAATATTTCTTGTATGTCAAGGCATAAACTGTTTGAAAATACAAAGACAAAGAGATCCGATATACGGTTTCGGTAATGGCGGGACCTTTTTTACACTAGTGGTTTGCCTGTTAATTGTTTTTGGTTATTACATGTTTACCTTGTGTTTTTATTAGCTATTATATTAACCACTCTGACATATTTGTGTTATGATTTTATATTTTGCATCATGCCTCCGGGCGGGCACTGACGGAAGCACTTCAAGCACTTCAAGCTTTACGCAATCAACAAGCGCAGACGGATAGGTATATTTGACAACTGGGCATTAGCTGAGCAGCAGGTGATAGGATTCAGTGGAGCCGTATACAAAGGCTTTAACAGTGAGCGAGCTGCTGAGAAATTTATGCTATCTGTTGGCATCACTAAGCCAAAGTACATTGTAACAGAACCTAATAAAGAATCCCAGTCTAGATCAAGCTCTCCTAATAATTCCACCTCGTTGAATGATTCTGACCTTCTAGGACTAGAGTCCACCACCAATAATATTTGCTCCACCCCTGCTAACAAGACATCGATCAACAATTGTAATCAACCATCTAGTGCAAATAAATGTAATAACTGTACAAGCCTATCAGTGATTATTCAAGAACTAACATCATGCATAGATAAACTTGAGTCCAAACTTGACAACATAAACAAGACGAACAACCAAACTAGCTCTTTTGATGCAAGCTTGTTTACCTTCTGAAACCGCATATCAAAGGTTAAACACTCTTTGAAGTAGTTCTACAGAGTTGCCACATTATCTCCATCACTGACAACACAACCTAATATAGCTCTCTCACCAGTTCACAATTCTCGCCATTCTGATAAGAAAAATCAAGACAGCTCATCAAATGTAAACAAGGCTGTTAAATCTCATATCAAACTCAAACCTGAGAAATGTGTAGTGATTACTGGCATGTCTGCTGAAAACATAAAATCCCTCAACCATAATTGTATCAGGCACACTCTCAGTGCAAATCATGGCCCAATAATGATTGACAACATATCTTGCTACAAATTTAAATCCCACAATCCCAAATACTTGGTACAATTATCTAGAACTGAAGAGACGGAGAGGGTTGTTTCTAACTGGAACTTAGAATCATCCGTTGGCTCTGCTGCCAGACATAAAATTAAGCCTGATAACAACACAACCATAGCCATGATGAGAGGTGTGCCACTAGATATCTCTGATAATGTCATTCTACAAGCTACTGAGTCAGCATACACTGGATCCAAAACTACTCGGCTCTCTAAAGATGGCCAAAAACTATGTACAATCATAATGATAGTTACAGACCAAGATAAGTTAGCTGCAGCCGTAAAAGATGGCATCACATTTGACTCCTGTAACATGATCGTCAGAGTCGAACCTCCGTATACTACCAATACTGTTAACAATGTCTGAAAAAGCTATTGGAATGCCTATTGCGCATCTAAATATCAAAGGCCTGGTTAGAAAAGTTTATGAACTTAAACACCATGTAGTCAAACATAGTTTGAAAATTATACATATTTCCGAAACATTTTTGAAACTTAATTTGAGCTCAAATTTGCTATATGTTCCAAACTTTAGCACTATTTGTAGAGACAGAGCTGTAAAACATGGTGGCAGTGTTTTGACCTATATTCATTCAACTCTTAATCATACAGTCTTAACTAATCTGACGATATTCTTCCTGAATCATTAACCATACAAATATCCCAACCTTCAGCCAAACCTTTTATCACCTCAGTTATCTACAGACCTCCTAATTCCCCAGCCAGTTGGTTAGACCAAGTCGCCTTATACTTTACAAAAGGTAAAGAAATCTGTGACAAAATTATTATTTTAGGAGACTTCAACATTGATCTAAACACATCAAATAAAAAATAGACGCACCTAATTAATGAAATTGGTCTTCTACAACTTATCCAATCCCCTACTATGATTCAAGCCCACTCAAAGTCACTAATTCATCACATTTATGTGACTAATCCAAGTAACATCCACCAACACGGTATCATTGATATTGGTTTAATTGATCATAAAATGGTGTACGCAAGATGCAAATTAGGCTTCGTGTCACAAACCACAAAACGCCGCACAAAAATCCCATACTATGACAGGAAAAACTTCTTGACCCAATCATTCCAAAGAGACATTAATTTTGCTTCCTAGAGGGAAGTGTATGAAGCCAACTCTTCAGAGCTTATGCTGGATAAATTCAATACGAAATTACAGTCAATAGTTGATAGTCATCTTAAACTAAAGACAAGATACGTTAAATCAAAAGTACTGCCAGTTTGGTTGGATCATGAAGTCCAACAAAACATCCAAGGTCGGGACTTGTTAAAGAAAAGCTCAACGCTGGGCTGAATATAAACATCTGAGAAATTTCACCACCAACCTTATACAGAAAAAGAAGAAACAATATGTTGACAATCTAGTATCTCAATCAGACACCAAACAAACTAAACATCTATGGAATGTACTTCGCAACACTCAGCTATCCTCAACTATTTTGAACAGATCACAGTCTCCGACCGATCCTTGCACCTCGTCACTCACAAAAGTAGCGAACTCGCTTAATCATCTCTTTGTTAATATAGCTCAATCAAAAAAAATAGACTCATCAAAAAACGCGACAACACCATTGACATCAGTTGTACTACCACCTCCCTAATACACACAATACCTAACATCAACGCTTCAGAAGTAATCCTATTCTTCAAAGCTATTGGCCATAGAAAAGCCAACGGTTTCGACAAGTTGTCAGCTCGCATCTTCCAGTTAGCATTTCTCTTCATTTTTCACTTAATCACTGACATCCTCAACAAATGCATTACAGAAGGCATTTTTTTTTCAATGGAAAGTAGCTAATGTAACACCACTGCGTTGTAGAGATCCTAATGCTTTGTCAAACTATCGACCTATTTCGGTGTTACTCGTCCTCTCTATAATATATGAAAAGCACATTTTGTCTGCCTTCAATCTCATCTTAGTGCTAACAAAATCATTAATGTAGCCCAATCAGGATTCAGAAGATTGCATTCCTGCACCACAGCTATGCACCATCTCTACTCCACTTGGCTTGATGAGGTCAAATGTGACAAACCTCTCTTACTATTGTTTCTAGACTTCCAAAAAGCTTTTGACGTAGTCAATCATCAGATATTACTGAGCAAACTAGAACACATAGGAATAGCTGGTAACTTTCTGAAAACCCTTGAATCTTTCTTATCTCATCATCGCCAATGCGTTAAAATTAGAGACGTTCTATTAAACATGCTGCCAACCACATCTGGTGTCCCTCAGGGATCAATTTTAGCGCCTACCCTCTTTTAAATGTACATCAATGACTTATTATCCTTGCCCCACTATTGCAAAGTCCACACCTATGCAGATGACACCACTTTTTTTATTTCTTTCCGCGACTTCTTTTGTAGCAACTAAACCAAAACATGCTACTCATTCAGCAATGGTGTGTCATGAACAAAATGGAACTAAATTTATCTAAGTCTCACTACCTACTTATCAATGCCCCCAAAACCAACCCTATCAACATTAGTATCGGTAGCCATCTTTTGGAGAAAAAAGCCAGTCTAAGTTGTTAGGCTTCGTAATCAACAATTCTCTCAAGTGGCAAAGCCACATATCACACATCTCCAGCAAGGTTTTTTCCAATTTTAGATTTTTTTATAATTTAAGGCTCCTCTTAGACTTCACCACCTCAAAACATTATTACTTCAATTTCATCCACCCTTACCTCATATACGGAATCCACCTATATTACTCACAAAGCCCAACACTCCACGCTAAGCAACTATATCTACTCAAAAAGAGAGCTCTCTGACTCATCTGTCTCAAACCCAACCGGCAATTGAAATCTAAAACTCTATCAACACATTTAATTATAAACAAGACAGCCATACTACCTCTACCAGCCCTTTCAATCTACTTTACCTGCCTCTCTGGTTTTCTAATAAAGAATAACCTTTGCCCAACTTACCTTTCTGGTGCTTTTGTACACTTAATAAATCCACATACAACCAGAAACCAGCATGAGCTTCCCAGCTCCTCACATCACAACCAATTAAACCTAAACATTTTGAGAAACTTCCACTTTCTTCCCAGAAAATTACGAACCCTGACCCTTAACTCCTTAAAAACTAACCTTAAATTTCATCTTCTTTGCCAATTTGCATAACCCTAACTCTCTGCATGCTATCCAACAACAACACCAATACCATATTCTTTTGGACAAATCATATAATATTACTACTATACCTGCTAATACTATATTCGCTTGTAAATGCTCATCAAATATTGTATTTGTTTTATGTTCATTTTTGTTGTTACTAGTCACGGAAACAACACAATATATTTTTCACATTCAATTGCTTATTTTCTATCCTTCATATTATATTTTAGCTTCATATCTAGATTAGTGTGTGGTACGTCTGAAAAAAACATGATTTTTTTGTCATGAATGTCGATCATCACAATAAATAATGTAATAAATAAATAAAATGTTGCTAATGTGTCCATTTTCTCACATGTTAGAACACTTGTATATTGACATATGACTGCACATACCATGTTTTTCTTAGGCGTACTTAGAGATTTCTCGTAGACACATTATACTGTTTATGGTTGCGATGGAGAGAGCATGTTGGGCGCAAGGTGTTTTCTTCCTATTAGATAGTTGATTGGTAGATAGTTTAATCTATAGACTATCTCTTCTTTAGCTGTCAGTTTAAACATTAATTATGTTTATACACTACCAAAGGTGTACAGGGAACTTGCTTTGCAAAGCTTGGTAAGTAATACGTGTTCCGCTAAGTTTCCCCATTGCTGATTGGCGTGTTTTAGTTTTGTTTCTTTGGATCAACTACAATAGGCGCCTGTAAAACATAAATATTCTGCTTTAAGAATGTTTATGGTGTAGGTATTTTACACTATAAGAACAGTAAAATACAGGTAAATTGCCTAATCCATTTCAAGGTTTTTTCTAAACTCACCCCTTGGGGAATAGGAAAAAGAAAACTTGACTTGAATTTTATAATTTGCGGGCTGTACAGTAGCTGAAGCACTATTAGTTTGAATCGAGAACTTTGTTTCTTTGAAGTGATCAATCTCGCTGGTCTTACCGATCATAATTGCATTAATTTTAAAATAAGCTGATGGAGAGCGAACATCTTTGACATTCATTTAAAATAGTTTGCTTATTCTTTTTTAAACATCAAAGTCTACTCTGCAAAGTAAACAAAAAATAAATATTTTTTATGTCTACAAGAAAGCAAAGCAACAGAATGTTTTGCAAAGAAAGGGTAACTAACTGTTCTTTGGCTATCTGTAACCACTGTCAAAATTTGGCAAAATAAAACTTTCACAATATTTTAACTCGAGACATTCAGATTGATAGACCGACACTGCAACACCTGTACTTATCAATTATCTTGTTATTTATGAACAATTGCACAACTACCCTGTTCTCTGTTTTGTTAACACATCTGGCGATCTATCGCGAGAAAGTTGTATATATAATGCGTAAAGCTTTAAACGCATGACATTTTTTTCCCCAAACGTGGCAACATAGACTAACTGTCAAATCAAATTTGAGAATACGCCCAACTTGGCACTTTATGTTATATAGAATTGTTTTCGTCGTAAGAAGCAAAAACTTCCCATGATTTCTTTACGGTATTTGGTGTTTATGTTTTCAGAGGTATACATTATAGGAGCAACGCTGTAGTGCTGCTTGAAAAGATTATGCCGGTGAAATAAAAAAACAAAGGTATTTTGCTTTGCAAGTACTACCTGACTGTGGAGAGCTTTACACAATATGAAAATTATGAGAGTTTAGTGATTCCAAACTGTTGTTATATCAGATGCAAAAAAAGGGTTTGTTGTATTACAAGGCACCTTCAAGTAAAAATAAAGACTGAGATATGCATTAAAACACCGACTCTTTGCCAGTTTCTTTGAAGTACCTTTCTATCATAAGACGCTATCAAACTAGTAATACAAATTGAAATATCGCTAACATAGGCGCCTTTAAATAAAGGCACAGAACACAGCAGAGCTACACAAATGTCACAAAAACATTTAAAGCCTATTTAGCTCATGGTGCATATTCACTGCTATATCTAGCTTGTTAGGGTTAGGGCTAAACTCCCATGCATCAGTCAGAAGTATTGCAGGAATGCTTTTGTCGTATGCTTGCGATACCGTTTTACAACTACTTGCATTGCCATATTCTGCACAAATAAAAAATTGGTACACGTAAATACTAAAATCAACCAGGTATAAAAATACTGCAAATTCATAACATTAATTAAGAAGCAGACAAAAATAGTTCTAACTTATTTAATTGCTAAAACACAACATCTGAAATGTTTTATAAACACTTCCACTTTAGCCTAGTTACAAATCAGATATCTTCGCCTACCTATAATTAGTTGTTTGTGTGCAGGAATGTTGTCACCGCCTTTTAAAAACCTCTATTGAATGCATATAAGCGTGCTTGGGAAATATTCTAAGTACAATTGAATGTAGATAAAAAAAATCGACCATGATTTCAGCCTATCAGGGATGAGACTTTTTTTATCTTTCACCATAGAGACCAACATTTTCTGTTTATAATGATGCATTTACAAAGCCTTGCCAAAAAGTTGGCTATGCAAATGACGCCTTGTGTCGATACGAGTCTCTGAGTCTGTTGTTTGTTGATAGGAGCTGTTGAAATTTCCGAACTGTTTTTTGTCATGTAGTGTGATAACACTGTTTGTTTTTTGTTTGTTTTGTAGTTGAGCCGATGTTAAAAAAACATGTAACACTTTAGAAGTATTTAGTATCAATACTGGTTGAATACTGTGTACGGATTATTTGTGTAGTGTATGTACGCGCTGTAACGTAAAGGTAACTATTTTTATTAGTATACTATGCTGGTTTGTGATACCTTTATATATTTAAGGTCACATATGAACAAAACATATGTTTTATAAAGCTTTTTGAATCTAAGAAATATTCATTGGCCATTTGTATCTCCAGTTATAGTGTTAAAATGGCTAATGAAGAACTCCATTGCCCTGTAATTAAACTTGGTAACTCTGGTTCTGCGGATTAGTGTGCTGCCCACTACACCACATGGTCTACTTACAGTCGGATGTACTATGGAATACTTAGCATTAATACTAGCTCGTTCAAAGATCCCGATCACGGCGATTAAAAGTACAATTATTTCTAGCTTTGGCAAGCCTTTTTTTTAACACCCAAATGGAAAGATCGACAAGGCTCTATCTATGGTAAAGATATAGACTAGCCTAAGTTGCTCAAATTTATTGGGTAAAAAGACTTAACCAATGGCACCTACATCACATTTCACTAATACATTTTTAATGATCTGTACAATGTCTTGCATTTGGCTAGTATATAAAATATAATGGTAGCATCAAGGAAATTGTTTCTCTAAAATTAATGAAAAATTAGTATCTTATAATCTTAGAATTTTTATGTGATCACCAATTATTTTTTGATATATCAGGTGTACACACACAAGTGCCTTAAGTAACTTGTTCCTTCTGCTAATCACTGCTTCTTCTATATGCATAGCATTCCTTTTCCTAATCACCGCCTCTTCTATATGGATAGTTCATATTTTACAGGCTTGTGTTACTCATTATAGCATATGACAAGGAAAGGATATGACCAGGAGCAGCTCTACAATATGGATCAAATATTATATTTATATACCAGATTTATTATCAAAGAGAGATATTGCCAAGGTTGGATAGGGTGCTATACTCTGTGCGGCATTATTTGTTCATACACATAATGCTAGTCTTTTTGAAAATTTCCATTTGTGAGTTTGTGCCTTTACAGTTCAAGTTAGTTTCAAAATGATAACAGGTCTCATTACATGACATTGGATTATTATAAATCTCTTTTTTAACCGTGTTTAAATAGTAATTGTATAACACTCAAGTAGCAAGCTCAGCTCAAATCATCAATAATCAACATATCAATAAAGATTTTAATTTACTTGTATTGAACACAGAGTATACTATAAATAATAGAGTAAATTTTCCTGATTCTGAACCTAAACGTGCTTTAGTGTTACATCCTCGTCAACCCTCTGGCTAAGATAAAAAGCATCCTACTATTTACCACGTTATGGTGTTTTATTTTTCTATTAGCTGCTTGGTATTCTATAGTAGCATCATCTGTATGTCTACCAAAAATGAGGAAATTTTCATTAAAAATCCAAAAGTCCGGATTTTCAATGAGATTTGTTCAACATTTCTATTGCAAGAAACATATGCCATCAGCAAAGACTGATCAACCTTAATAAGGTGAACAACACATTATCATATCCACCGCAGTTTTCTTATTCAAGACACTGTAGCCTTACTTATACAATACTGGTAAGTTGATGGATAATCACACTGTCTCTATTAAACAATGGAGGTTATCTGTGCTAGCGCGTAACTTCTAAACTTACCACAAGGTTGACATGAACATAAGGTTCATGAATACTGGATAGTTCATAATTGCCTTAGTGTTTTGTAGCTTAATTACACTTACATTTTGCTAATACTGCTAGCAAATACAAAAAGTTATACAGAACATATCATCCTAATATGGTCTATAGCAATTTTGTCGTTGTTTATGTGGCACCACCTTTATTAAAGTGACTCATCCTATTATTTTTTGAGCTTGGCTTTTGAATTATCTCTCCCTAATCTCACAAGACACTTGTCATACACCCATGGCTCTAGTGTAAACACTCTAGTCTAAATATAGCTATAGGTTAGCAGCTACATCCCATTGTAAGGATTCACATTGAATAGTTCTGTCTGGGCTGCTCTCTATCATCCTAAACTACTCAGAATTATATACTTCATTTAGAGTTTTTGGTAAGTATTTCTTATGTTTATTGAATGGTCAATTCACTTCCCATCCTTCAGATTTGTTATAATAATGTATATGTTATGTTGAAGCTTATATTCACTCTGTATACATTGTAGCAACATTACATGAACGTTATGAAACACAATGAAACTTTAATTTTGTTTTTTACATCACTCTAATGTTGCTGGTGTGAATTGTATTAAGAAATTTACTTTATGCATGGCATATTTGATAGTGTATAAAAAGTGTGCAGGAGTTTCAAAACTAGTAATATTAAGCAATGGGTTGTGTAAAATGTTATACATTTGTAATCAAATAGTCAGTAGCACGTGTGCATTCTCAATACACACATCTCGCTTGCATGACAACTACGGTTGAAAGCATTTGCATAAAATGATTTTCTTTATTGCTTGCGAAGACCCTTATTGTGCTTTTAGTTTGATGCTTTCACATTTGTGTAAAAAAATTAAATTCTAAAACTGCGTACTGTACCAGGCCTTGCTTAAAGTGCCATATATAAATATATTGTATATATACATGGTTTAACTAACATTGACGAGTTGGTATTTAAATATACACACATATATGTATATATACATGTATATACATTAATATATATACATATATATATATACATATATATACATATACATATATATATATATATATATATATATATATGTATATATATATATATATATAAAATTGGGTGAAAATGAAAGTTAAAGTTAAGTTTAAAACAACTTTATTACTAATAGTTTCATATTGCCATGCAATAATCATCAGATAAAATTGTTAGCACTGAAAACGACTTATATATAGATGGAAATAAAAGCGTGGGTCTTAAAATACCTAAATACACCACTGATACGTAGGATTAAAATTAGCAAGCAACACGATTTAAAGCCTCAACAATGCAGAAGTTTAAAAGTTAAGTCTTAAAATTGCTTAAAAGGAATTTGCCAGCATGTCTACATGTTGAAACTAGTTCACAGCGTTTGTTTAAGGTAGCAATGTTAGGATTGTATTAGGAACGTTAGGAACGTTTTCACCCAATTTTACATCGCTCTATTTTAATATTGAGCACTTTCATGCAAGAGACTGTGCATACTGCATCTACTGTATATATATATATAAAAAAAAAAAATTGTTTCCTCACCCCGGATACCCCGTATGGGTGGTCAATTCTGCTCTAACTCGGGTCTCCTACCAGAGACCTGGGAGTTTGAGCACTCGTCTCAAGATCTTAGCTGTTCCCAATAGCGCACTTTTCTGCAACTCACCTGAGTTGATTGTTGTTGGTATTTGGGCAAGCCACATTTTATGCGCCGGTGTTATTGCGCCCAGTGCCCCAATCACTACTGGGATTACGGTTGTTCTTACATTCCAGCATTTTTCAATTTCTTCTCCAAGAGGGAGATATTTTTCTACCTTTTCTTTTTCTTTGCTGGCTATATTGTAGTCATTGGGTACTGCTATATCTATTATAGTAGCCCTCTTGTTCTCCTTGTCTACCACCACTATATCTGGTTGGTTTGCTAGGACATGCTTGTCAGTTTGGATGTAGAAGTCCCAGAGGATCTTAGCGCGGTCATTTTCATTGACCTTACCAGGAGCTTCCCACCAGTGTTGTGGTTTATTAAGGCCATACTCATCACATAGACTTCTATACACAATACCTGTGACATGATTATGCCGCTCAGTGTATGCGTTCCCTGCTAGCTGTCTGCATCCACTGATGATGTGTTGGATGGTCTCAGGTGCATCTTTGCACAGTCTGCATCTAGGATCGTCTCTAGTGTGATAGATTTTCGTTTGGAGTTGCCTTGTCGGGAGCACTTGCTCCTGGGCTGCCATGATTAGCGACTCTGTATTGGCCGTTAGGTTTCCTTTGTTCAGCCACATATATGTCTGGTGAAGATCGCCAACCTTAGATATTTGTTGGTGGTAAGCACCATGAAGAGGTTTCGTATGCCAGTCAATTTCCTCATCATCAGGGCATAGGTCCTTTGTGAGAGCAGCCGATTGAAATTCAGCTAGCAAATTATCTGAGATGGCCATGGAGGCTGCATATGCTTTGATGCTTCGCTCCTCCTCTTTCACTGTCTGCTGTACACTTTTGAGTCCCCTACCGCCATCTTTCCTATCAAGATACAATCTAATAGTATCAGATTTTGGGTGGAGTGCTCCATGCATGGTCAGCAGTTTACGAGTTGCTATATCTGTTTCTTTGATGGCTTCCTCAGTCCACTTTATTATGCCTGCTGGATATCTTATTACTGGCAGTGCGTAGGTATTTATTGCCATGATTTGGTTCTTGGCACTGAGCTGGCTCCGTAAGACCTGCCGAAGGCGTTTCTTGTATTCGGAAATGGCTTTGTGACGTACCTCGGCTTCGTGGTTGATGTTGCTTTGCATAATCCCCAAGTACTTGTACCCTTCTTCTATATCTTTGATGGTACCATTTGGCATTCTTAGGCCATCTGTGAGCATAGAATGGCCTTTCTTAAGAATTAGCCTTCCACATTTCTCAATACCGAAGGTCATTCCGATGTCCTTGCTGTATACCTGAGTGAGGTGTATGAGCGAATCAATGTCCCTTTCTTTGTTAGCGTACAGCTTGATGTCATCCATGTAGAAGAGGTGGTTTATCTTGGTGCCACTCTTAAACTGGTACCCATATTGAGTCTCCTCCAGCATATTGCTTAGAGGGTTTAGACATATGCAGAAGAGCAGCGGTGATAAGGAGTGACCTTGATAGATGCCTCGCTTAATTTGTACACTCGCCAGCTTTTTGCCATTAGCCTCCAGTTCCGTCTTCCATTTGGTCATTGACATCTTGATGAATGCCACAAGAGCAGGGTGAACATTGTACATACTGAGGCACTCAAGTATCCAACTATGGGGAATTGAGTCATAGGCCTTTCTGTAGTCAATCCAAGCCATGGCAAGATTGGTTTGCCTTCTCCTGCTGTCTTGACAGACCGTCCGATCCACCAGTAACTGATGTTTAGCTCCTCGGGTGTTGCGCCCAATTCCTTTCTGAGCACTGGTCATATAGTGACTCATGTGCTCTTCTAGTTTGTCTGCAACTATTCCTGAGAGCAGTTTCCAAGTGGTGGGCAAGCACGTTATTGGTCGATAGTTTTTGGGAATCGGCCCCTGCTTTGGATCTTTTATCAGAAGCACAGTTCGTCCTTTGGTCAGCCATTCTGGATGGTCACCTTGTTCTATTAGGTATTCCATCTGCTTAGCCATTCTAGTGTGAAGTGATGTCAATTTCTTTAACCAGAAGGCTTGAATCATGTCATGGCCAGGTGCTGCCCAGTTTTTCATACGCTGCACTCTGCACTTGATGTCGTCTTTGCTGATGGTGAGTCCTTGCTGAGCCACAGTGTGTTGTTGGTTCTCTTTAAGCCTCTTCAGCCAATTTGCAGTGGTGTTATGAGTGGTCTCTTTCTCCCAGATGTCCTTCCAGAACTTTGAAGTGCTAGATCGGGGAGGCTCAGACATTGGCCTCTGCAGTTCACCTTTGAACTGGGAATACACTCTAGATGGATTATTGATGAACAGTTTGTTCATTCTCTTGTTATCTCGCTCTTTGGTGTACCGCTTCATTCGTGCCGAGAGTGCAACTAGCTGCTGTTTGGCAGATTCTAGAGCTTCTATTGTGGCTTCCCTTTTTGGACGCTCCAAACTGTGGTTAGATCTCTCACTGAGCCTACTAGCTTTCTTGCGCAAGTCCTTGATCTTATTTTGTAGCCTCAGCTGCCAGGATGGAATGGCTTGAAGCCTTGTTGGCATTGGCTTAATATCCATCTCCTCCAAGATGACGGTTGCTGTACTGTAGATTAGGGCATTAGTCTCACTGATTGATCCAGTTGAGATCGACTCCAGTGCCATGTTAATGTCTTCTAACAGCTTCTTAGGTATGGCCTTGCTAACTCTTCGTAGTGGTACCCTGCTTCCATAATCATTAGCAGCTGACATCTTGTTGATGATATTTTCCGCAAGCTCTTTCACCCTCGGGTCAAGGTCCAAGTGCATGTCCTCTTCAGCCCGTGAGTCAACACATAATCGTGTATCCATGACAGTGTGTGTTGATTTGCACTCCTCGTTGGTTGAGGTTACTTGGGTGAACTTTTCCCTAATTTCATCTACCTCAAGTTGTGATATGAGGTGCCGCTTGATTATGTTACTCCTCTGAGCTACAAGTTGCTTAGCGGTTAGTGGCAATTCAGGGCGCATGTTTATCCACAGTTGACGCATCCTTCCCATGTAGCCCCACTTTTGAGGTTCACTCATAAAGTAGCACTGCATGAGGTCCATGTTATCAGTCCGAGTCAATTTCATCCGTTTTGAACCAGTAGCCCATTTTTCACTGCCTTGTCCTGGTTCAGCTACAGGCAGCGCGGACCTTGTTTGACCGGGCGACGTCCGAGCCGGCATGGCTTTGGTTATTGCACTCATCATAGAGGTTGTAGACGTTATACAAGCAAAGGTCTTGTCTAAGGACCACCAGAAAAGTGCAGTTGTTGGGGTTTGAACCAAGGACCTAGTGATCACGGTCCCGATACCTTACCAACTGCGCTATCTGTCCTATGTATATATATATATATATATATATATATATGTATATGTATATGTATATTATGGAGTGCCATTTGTAAAATTTTATGATATCCACAATATAAAAACTTTTTTAGTATATAAGTTCACATGTTTAATATGTGAAGATTCATGTTTAGTATGCTAACTTACATATTTAGTATGCCAACTTACATGTTTAGTATGTGAAAATTTGTGTTTAGTATGTCAGTTCACATGTTTTATATGGCAAGATTCATGTTTAGTATGCTAATTTTCAGGTTTAGTATGTGAAGATTGGTGTTTAGTATGTCAAAATTCATGTTTGGTATGCTAACTTTAATGTTTTGTATTGCGAAACGCTCATGTTCGCTATTCCGCTGCGATCCTGTTTGATATGCCAATACGCATTTTTGTTATTCAACTTTTATTTTATATGCGATCTCCTTTTTATTACATTTCGAAGAAATGCTCCTAAGTCAATCGCGCCCTGTTTTACACGTAGCCCGCGGCCCATCGATAAATAGTTGGCAAACGTGGAGAATTTCGATCAATAACCCTGGGGAGCGAAGACACTATAGCGAGGTTTCCTCACTTGCGTACATCCGAAGCTAGCTTTGCCACACTCGTTTAATAGAAAATTCTTTCAAATTCAAAAGTTGCTTGACTTTGAAAAAAGGTAAGAGTCAAGATTCTATTAAGACTCAATTTTCTATATGTGATTTTTTATCACAGCAAGTGAGTATTGTAGGTTACTGTTCTGTTTTGTAGTAACAACGACGTAGATTTCTTCAACGACATTTTTTATAATATATTGAGGAAGTTAGTTATTAGATGTTATTAGAAGTTAGATAGTTATTGAGGAATTCTCCAAGTTTGCCAACTATTTGTCGATGGGCCACAGGCTACATGTAAAAAAGGGCACGATTGACTTAGGAACATTTCTTCGAAATGTAATAAAAAGGAGATCGCAAACAAAATAAAAGTTGAATAACAAACATGCGTATTGACATATCAAACAGGATCGCAGCGGAATAGCGAACATGCGCGTTTCGCAATACAAAACATTAAAGTTAGCATACCAAACATGAATTTTGACACACTAAACACCAATCTTCACATACTAAACATGTAAATTAGCATACTAAACATGAACCTTGCCATATAAAACATGTGAACTGACACACTAAACACGAATATTCACATACTAAACATGTAAGTTGGCATACTAAATATGTAAGTTAGCATACTAAACATGAATCTTCACATATTAAACATGTAAACTGATATACTAAAAATGTTTTTATAGTGTGGATATCACAAAATTTTACAAATGGCACTCCATAGTATATATATATATATATTTCGCTTATCTTTTTTTCAGCTACTGGCAGTTTCTTGCTAGTGTAATCCTCAAGCTGTAGACTTCAAATGCTTCAACTAGATTCATACTGCTCCATCCATTGTTGAGCATTCTGATTTTAGTTCTCAGTATGATACATTTCAAATTATATATATATATATATATAGAATTGTTTCCTCATCCCAATTAACCCATATGGGTGGTAATCCCCGGTCCAACTCGTATATACATGTATATAACTCCCAGGTCTCCTACCAGAGACCTGGGAGTTATATACATGTATATTATATTTGACCTGAGAGCTATATATAGTTATATTGTATGTATACGTTTATATTTATATATACATGTATATATATATACAATTGTAAGTTAATAGACTTTGAAAAGCCCCAATTAGAAGCATTTTTTCAAATCCCTAAATTAGGCAGTTTTTTGAGAAAATATTTATATTTATGTACATAAATATTTATATATTTATGTACATTATATCATATATTAATTATTATATTACCATTTTGATCAATTAGTGATCGGGGTTCAGCGAGAATTTACTGCATTTCAGGTCTATAGCTTTTTTACTTCTTGGTGTTTTGCTCATGTAAGTCTCTCGCTTTTTGGCTGTACTATCGCCATCACCACGCACTAAGCATTATTACCACATACTCATTGTCCCATCTTACGCATTATATACATTGTAGATTTACAGTGCTATACAATATTCCCCAGACAGTCCTTTACAACCAGCAAATTTAATAAACCTATAACCCTTTTACTATCAGTATAGACATTATTTAACCAGTTTTCAAATACAATAAATGTATATATAATTGGTACATGTATTATGATGTTTAGCCAAGGTGTTTCCTCTTTAAACCATTTTGTTGGAGCAGTAGAGAGAAGGAGAGAAGGCCAAGACCTTAGCTAGTGATACATACTTGCCAGTATATAACTCCTGTAGCATACCTATTGTACGTGAATGGTAATTACCATATATATATACTTAATGCAATACGCAATAGCCTACATGTATACTCATTAGCCACGATCTGTAGATGCTGTCCTGTATATACAAATACTTGGTAAGCAAACGTTGAGTAGTGAGTATTTTATTATGCATATATATCTATGGTAACTTAGTAAGACCTTACAAAAGACCCAATATAATGGGTTTTCTAAAATTCCTACAAATAGAGGGATTTTAAGTGAATATTTTTATATGTACGTTGTATCATATATGATACAATGTACATGTATAAATACGTACATTATATCATAAATATTGTATGTTATGCTGTCAGAATTATAATATATTATTTTTAAAAATAAATTACATATTAAATTATCATTTTGATAGATTAGTGATCGGATTTAGCCTAAATTTACTGCCATTCATGCCTATACCTTTAGGTTTTTAGGCTTTTTGCTCATGTAGTAAGTCTCCTGCTTTTTGTGGTTGTGTTAATACTATCAAAACTCACCAAAACATTATACATACATGTTTATGCCCACATGCTCAATCTTCTAAAATAATTTTATGCATAATTCAAGGGGTGGCAGCAGTGATGTCACAAATGCAGTTTCTTGTCAAAACGCAATCATTGTTATTTTTACAAATGGAGTCTAAAGCTAATCTTCAGAAATTGTTGAATTTTCCAATTTGTAAAGAAGCGCTAAATAAGCTACTATTGACCTCCTACATTACTGCTAAGTTAATGAGTCTAGGTCACATTGTTGGCCCAATATTACTGCTAATCTATTCTCTTGTAAATTTGGGGATTTGCAAAAAAATTTGAAAATGGCCAGATGGATTTTATTAATTTTTATTTTTTGTTGACCTTATTTTTATACAATAAAAAACCTTAAGAGCTACAACGCAGAGCAAAAAACCTATGTCTATAGTTAAAGATGTGGTTGCATTAAATTTGAGTTGATATTAAAAGAAAGCACTTTTTCCTTTCCATCAGTTGATATGTTGTGTTTTTGTTAGGCAACCTCATTGTCAAGATATTTGAAGAATGAAATCGAAAAAATTGATCGCGATAAAAACGCTCTGGCCAAAAAAACATGCCCAGACTTGCCCAAAATGATGTAACGGGTGATACAACTTGTCTCTATCTCTCGTATTCACATCAGCTATTGCGATAAAAGTCTTGTCCTATGCGGCTCTATTGGCATATATTTGATCTTGTATTTGCTGGTGTTGGCTAGAATAAAATTTTTAATCTAGCTACATATACATTATTACCAATGTCTCAAATGCCTCAAACAAGGAAAATTAAAAAACTTGTCATATTAGCTTCTTCTAAGTGCTGTGTAAACATCTTAGTACCGACTACCAATTCTACCGGTCTATGGTAATTCTGTCAAACGAACTATGTAGGATAAGATCTTTGTATTGGCACAGTACTCTCGCTACCCACACTAATGATACACAGCCCCCCAAAAGCTTCACCCACATTATGCCTGTTGCCTATCCTGGGGGAGCTGTATATCATTGCCTACACCAAAAACTAGTTTCTTACCAAGTAAAATAAGCAAGACGAGTCTTTGAAAAGAATATGTGGCAAAACCAACTCATCTCTAAAAGTCATGTACATTCTATAGTCGACTGTCAACGTTATCGAGTTATTATTGGTATAAATTTGTAGAACAAAGTTCACTGGTCACATTTAATTAGTTGATTCAAGTACTAAAAAATGATCGAGCTATGCAAAAGTGCCTGTCCTCGCAGCTCTGATTGCACTTCATAAATATATCTATCAGACAAGATTTCAGCACATGTTTCAACGGGGCTATGGTGTATTCAATGTTCTGCAAATTATGTTTTGCATTATCTTCGACCATATTATTTTATTATATATTTTTAACAAGCAAAAACATTTTCATCTCGACATAAATTTTTTATTGAAAATATCCATCCAAGTCGGGGCCACTCACATAGTTTCAGCTCATACAATAAGACAAATTCATCTACTGCAGCAAACGCAGACAAAACATTATGGTTTAGGCTGCATACATTCAAGTCTCTCTTTCCCATTTATGGCAGTTTCCATACTGACAAAGCTGCTTTGGCTGATGGGACCACATAAAAATCCTGTAATCAATAAAGAAATGCAATAAATGTATGTCATTCATAGATATGTCACTATAACGCGTATCTACTAAAAGCTTTCAAATTGGGAGTTAGATAAATTGCGAGTGTAATTTTTAAAAAAAATAAATGTTTAACAAAAGCCTAAATACAGCAAGCCAACGATTCAAAGCTTTGGTTCTAGAAGTTAAAGATCTGCATTGATCAATCAATTTTATTTACTTTCTACAAGTGAGAAGTGAACATCTAAAGTCAAATCATAAATCTAATTTACTAGATAAAACTGCCAAAGAAAATTTGAAGCAAATATAGCCCGCTGAAACGATAGAAAATTATAAAATGATAATTGGTGATAGCAAAAAGTTGTTATTGTATTAATTAGTACATGTATAATAATTAATGAGTACTAAAATTATTACCTTTAGTATGATCATCAATCTAATCCATTGTATTGCTAGATGCTATGGATTAAAAAGAAGCCGTCAAGAACTCATTGTACATACATGTATCGCACGCACCGAAAATTACATTATAACCTCAAACAGGGAAATATAATCTGAATGTAAACTCAACAGTATATCTATAGGAGACTCAAAGTAAAAGATAAATTTACCTCCATTCTCTTATCTTCCTCTGTAGCACTTTAACTATCTGATACTCAGAAAACTCGGAGTCACCTTTGCAGTAACTTTACAGTAACTTTTACAATTCTGTTGTTCGTCAATAAAACCTGTCGATCGAGTAATTCATTAAAGTAACAATGTTAATTGTTTTAGTAAATATCATCGATGTCATATTATTAGTATAATAATATCGATGTCCATGCGACTTAATAATAGAGTAAGATCCCTAAATATGAGATCACAGACAACGCGTTTTACGAGTGATAATATTTATTACGACCTATATAAAAATTTCGTGCTGATGATTGGCAAATGAAGCGACCTTATATTTCTCGCTCGTGGACTCTTTTCAGATGTGTCACTAGTTACGTCACAAATGAAGCACCCGCTGGAATGTGAGCTTTTTAAAAGATGGCCTCATTCAAACGCATATATCTCTGGACAGGGTTAGTCTGCAAAGACAAAATTGACATCGAATTATAGCTGATGATTTAGTCTTTTATTGGTCTTAATTTCATTAAATCGAAATTTTTGATGCAACCACATTTTAAAGAAACGAGTAAATTGACATACGAGCTCAGTCTCAGAACGCATTGATCTCGTGTGTAGAGGTATGACTGTATTGTTTTTCGGTAAGCGCAATTTAGCAAAGGATTTACAATCCATATCTTTAGCATGTTAGACAACTGCGCGCTTTTGAAGCATAAACCATTGTCACAAAGCAACTTTTGAGGGAAACCCCACTACACAAATTTGCGTAGCAATTGTACTATTACAGAGTTAGCTGTTCATCTTTCAGATTTACCCATTATGCAAATCCACAAATCCGCGATAGTTGAACAAGATGTTCGGCCCACATGAGTGATGTCAACAGCAAGTCTATGCCTCAGGCTTTTTACTTTCAAATTTCCTTTCTCCCAGCTCGCTGGTGAAGGATCAAGGATAAGTTTGTTTGAGGATTTGACCTTCTTTCACAACCCTTTCCATCAGATCTTTTGAGGCCCTGTCAAAAAACCTTTGATTAGCTAAGTAATCCATCTTGTCAACTCCTAAATGGTGAACTTGATGCATGTTACATATTTTTTTATCATTACTTGCATCCTCTTCTGTTGCCGCACTCACACATGATACTAGTGGTTTCAACCCTCTTTGGTTCATCCTAGTTTAAAATTCAGCATGGTTATCAGCTGACTTGACCAAGGACATTTGTATACTCTTTCATACTTGTATACCTGAATGTGCCATTTTCTTTTACTAGTTGTACAATAACTCCATGTCGTCTTTTGACTATTATTTCTGGAAACCGACTGACTTTGTGGCAATGGCTTTTTGTGATAATGGAACTAACACAGTTATACACTGATAATAAAGCTGTAACAATTGTAGCTTGTTTTACTACCCACTTTATGGCTACGTTTAATCTTTAAGGACTGCTTCAAGTTAAGTTACATTGATAAGCATACTGCCATCAATTTCCTCAGCCATAATGCACCCTCTACAATGCTGCATCCCATGTTTATGCTTGCATCAAAATCTCTACAGCTAATGTCACACCAGACCTTGAAACGCTCAACTCTATCTACAGACCATTTTGCCCTTCACTGGGTCATTTTTCGATACCCTTTTTAGTGTTCCATCTGACATCTGCAGCCATTATTTTGCTTTTACATCATCCCACTCGCCATCAGCAGCACACCACTTCATGTAGCTGCATGCACCTCAAAACCAGCCATCTACAGGGGAGTGACCAATCAGTTTACCACACACAAAAAACCAATCTCTTTTTGTACTAATGCTTTCCCCTGTTGGAACATGATTCGCGCTAAAATGTATATATATTCCTTTTTCACCAATTTTCACGCGAAGCCCTTAAAACTTGCACTTTACCTAAATCAACAGCCTCTTTTGACAGTAGACCAAACTTTCACAAATGGCTGCACAAAACTTCATTGGCACTACTGGCTCATTTACAAAATATAATCAGTATTGTGATCAGTACTAGCAGCCACCCTAAGATCAAGTGACAACACTGTTGACAATATTTTGGAGATAATCTTTGGTGCCACATTGAAGCCAAAACCTAGTCTAGTCATGACTTACAGTTTTCCGTTGAAACTAACAGCTTGAAATCTTTGCAGATTACCATCAACATGCAGTTGTAAACATACGTTCATCAAGTCTAACATGCAAGCATCACTGCCTAACTTATGCCGCTTGCAGAGTTTATTTTAGTATGATATGCGGTGGCCAAACTAGGGTGACTGCTGACATGCCTATACTGTAATAGTTCTCGGCTATAATCTAATAAAAGTCGTACTTTGTCTCTTTGTTAGGTTATGTAGCTCCCAAAAAGGACAATCCCAATTACAGGCCCATGAAGCTCTTTTAGGTGTAACTGCAGCCATCCATTTTTTATCTTTTGCAGAACCTGTTTTTGATTCTTCTTTGATGATATCATCTACAGCGTATTTTCCGCATGTATTGGACAATGTAGGATTTCTACTTAACCATTTCCAAGCAACTGTCTACTTGCGATCATCAAATTGCACGTTAAAGTCTCGATCATCTATAACTATTTGCGGCTACGGGTCATCATTATGACTGGCAAGACTAGCTTTTTTACGTAGTATTACACCAACTTTTCTAACTTTCGTGGTCTAGAGAGTACGCTTCTATTTTTATCTACAGATACGCCACCTAGCTTTTCAATGCCTTCTATACTTGGTATTCTGGCAACTACTTACTATCTTCCGAGAAATCATACACTGAACTGTAATTTTACAAGAGTGGTCGAGCTCTATGTCAAGAGTTGCCTCACCCTTGCATATAATGATATGTTCACTCAGGATCATTATAAATTTGTTGTTGACAATCTTTTGTCAGCAATATTAAACGCTGTTCCATCGTTGCTTTATAATTGATTGCTCAAATCCGCTATACACCAATGTTTTCAATTTTGTGCCTTTTATTCATACATAAACAAATGGTAGCACCAAGCTTTTTATATTGGAGGAAAAACCGGTGCATGCACTTCCCAGCTGGCATATCCCTGTATCTGAAAATAATTTTTCTGGATGTGCCGAAGTTTATTACTGCGGTAGCATCTGGCCTCACAACTTTTCCATTGCTGCCTTCTTTTGCCAGCACCACATGAAATAGTTTCAATATTTCCTGCAGCTATCACTAATTCCAAGGAGCCATATTTTTTACAGAAGCAGTAGATTTTAGTTGTGTAATCACTTCTAGAGATAATCCTGCCATTTAAACAATAGGTGAGGTTTTCAATGTCTCTTCAAAATTATTAAACGATGTAGACCTGCTAGATATATACATCCACAGCTTCCCTGTCTCTTAAAGTTGCGTTTTGCAGTTACTTAAAAGCATTGAATTTTTCTAAACTGAAAGCTGTCGACAAAGCTGTACTTAACTTAGAGTAGTCTTCTTTGACATGATCTTCTAAATGTTCCTAAGCAGCATGTGCTGCTCCTGACAAGAACAGCGGTAACAGTCTTGTAAGATGGTCCACCTTTTGCAGCTTAGCCACTAACTCTAGCTTATTTACTTAGAGGCTGAAGTCGCTGCTTTTACTATTTTCATTGGTCTTGATTAACTCAGATGCCTTCACTGGGATTTCTACTGCAGTTTTAGAATTGAAATAGCTTGCAGTTTATTAGAGCAATCACAAGTTTTCACTTTGACACTATACATGTATTTTCACCAATGCTGACTTTAAGGATTAGTTTTAGTTATGTAACAAAGAAGGTGTTACATAATGCGTAAAAACAACTTTGAACTAAACCCAAATTAATTTAACTTATTAAACCCAAGCTTGAAGCTAATATTAAATAATTTACTAAAGTTATTTAAATTTGGCCGTTTTATATTTTTATCAATTGTTTTCAGTTTAAGAGTTTTTGCCTGATGTTCACAAAAACTTGTAGCTAACCTTTTAAAAGCTCTGTTCAAACTGAATCAAAAAGAAAGACCGAGCAATTTTGTTCTAAAAAACAACCTCCTGCATACTTGATCATATAGTGGCCATTGGGAAACAGCTTGTACGCTTTTACCTCAAAGGTTACTTGTATCTCAAGGAAGAAACTTGTTCGAACTTGAACTCATATCCCAATTTTATTTAATGTTGGGGCACCCGTATGTTGAGGTATGATTAGGTAGCAAGAGGTAAACACACTTCTTCAGTTAACTTGAAATTAGTTGAGTTCAATATTTAATTGTAGAGCTAAGCAATACGTTCAAATATGACTTTTGTAAGGTCAATGTGATTATGTTATGTATAATTGCATGTATGTTCCTTAATAAGCCTTTTCTATCATCATTTCCCTAGCTTCTGCAATGAAGTCTAAAGGACTCACTTGCGATTGAAGGGAGTTCTTGTATTAAGACTGTCTCTATTTATACTATTTTGAGGTTATGAGTGCATTCCTTAAAAAATATAAAAAACTTATATAATTGTCACTCCTTCCTAATGTCATTTGAGTATTAAGTGATGTAAACAAATGGGACAAAATTCCTAGCCCGCAGCATATGAACATGCATTGTTGTAGCTGGATCAGTAATTTTATATTACGTCACTCAGTTTCTGTGATATGCCAATTGTGTGCATGGGTTCAGTCTGACGTGCTCAAGCATTAAAGAGTCATACAGATTTTTGCATTTATAGTGCATGAAATAAAAAGAGACGATTAGTGTAGAAAGTAAATTAGACATTACATAATTCACATTAAATTACAGTACATATATAATAATTCAGTTGATGATGTTCCAAGTTGCATTAAAACTCTTAAGAGCAAAATAGCGTTGTAAGTAGAACGAAGGAAATATTATTATGCCTTGCATTACAAAAAACTCGCTGTATTATAATGACAATAACAGAAATGTCTATGAGTTCATGCAATTACATCATGTCATCAAAACTATTTAGTTGACTGGCTGATGAATTTGGTAGTTTAGAGATATCATCAGGCAGGGGGGTTGTACTCATTAAAGTTTTTCATTTAGTATGATTTCTGACAAATATTATTCACAACTGCAGGAAACAGCTGTGACTTAGCAAAAGTGAAGTTCAAATAAACAGAAGGGGGCAAAGTGTTAGTACTCATGCATACTATGTTGTCTATGCTGTCAGAAAGTTACAAAACTGCCTGCATTGAACTCCACAATTTTTTAGAAAACCACAGTCAATATACATGCACATTATTACATTATTACAAGATTGTATACATATCAATACTACATCGTACAGTATCTCCTAAATACTATTAATAGTATGGTAGAGATGGTTTATGGATTTAAAAATGACTATCTTCTGTTTACCTTTTTTTCACATAATCAACAATTCAACTCCAAATCCCTTGGCCTCCTCCTAGATGATGTAAAAAACAATTCATTTTGGTATTTCAGAGTGAAATACTAAAATTCAATTCTCAATTCTTTAGTTAACCTAACTTCAACGGATCGCTTAGTTTCAAATTAGCATACTAGCTCAGCCCTTTGGCTGTTTGTGTAGGAATTATTAACTCTTTCATTGTGAAATGTTTTACTCATTCGGACAGAATTACGCTTTGCCAAAAATTATTTGCTTACATAAATTTGATATTTTTGCTTTAAAACTGAGTTTCTGTCATTGAGCATTAATTCATAGTTTTTTTGAGATTGACAGAAAAATTGGCACAGCGGTCAACAAAATTAGCAAACAAAGGCCATGTTTAATATTTTTGGTAATTTATGGAAACTGGGGGTAAAGTAAAAATGCTCTCAATGTAACAGTTCAATCACAAAGCAGACCAAAACTTTCTAATATAGAAATATTTGCCAGAAATATTTTTGGTCAATGTTAAGAACTTTTACTAGCAGAAGTGCAAAGAAGCTGCTGCTTGCAATTTTTCTTTTACATGTAGATTATCCTGAACCAAAAAACAGAAAAGTTGGAAGCCGCGTTTTTACGCTATGATATCTGAGTAAAAGAAAAATTAACTGTAAATAATTTAAAAGTTCATTATTTGGCAAATGATAGCCAAATATTTTAAATTTATTGTGGAAACGTTTTAGGTTGATCTGCTCACTCTAGGGTTTTTGATTAGTGTTTTGTATTGGTACTAAGGCAAGCTTAAAATAAGGTTTTCTAGTAGAATAACTGTTAATAGCTGTTACATCAATTTTTCGTAGCGAAGAGGTAAGGATTAATTTGCAAACAGTCTTTGTGTATTTTATTAAAATGTATCAAAACTTTTCATTAATTTGTGATTGTTGTTGATGTTGGAAGTCATCTGACTGATAAGGTATTTAAAGATTAAAGATAACAAAATTTGATTGCGGGTAAAATGCTCAGATCAAGAGTAATTGTGATTATGACCAATAAAATAGAGTCGCGAAACGCTGCAACTTAGTCGCAGTAGCCAATACCAACTGTAGCAATGATAGCAGTTTGGGACTTTATTTTGTATATATTCTCCTTCTAACCCTTTAACTGCAATTAAATTTGTCAATTTTAATCCTGAAATATTTTGAAAGTCAAATACCTTAAACATAAAAAACTTTAGATGACAGAAAAATACTGATACTTTTTAATAAAATCTATCAAAATTTGGTGTAAATTATCTTTAAGGAGATTGTTTATAAAATCCTATAATTCGTATCTGCCAATTCTGGAATGCTTGTGTAGAATGATGGTCTATGCATGCAATGATTTGGTGTTATTGTATCATATCCGTATTGTTCATCCTTTACAGACCTTATGTTTCATATCTTCAGACTTACCACAAAACTATGAAGATGTATTGTTATATACATACCTTTGACATGTCAAATAAACTAGAAATAAAAGTTATTTCACTTGACCATTTGACGCTACCAATTTCAGCTTACAGAATGTAAAATAAAAAGCTGTATGTCTTCAGTTTAACCACAATTTAAAACAGTAGCAAATCTTTCTTTAGGTAACATGCATTTTATATACAAAAAGACTCAAACTGATTATCATTGAAAATTGATCGAATGTGAATTTAAAACTTCTTTTGTTTGTAGGAGTTTGCCTTCAATCAGCATGTCAGATGAAAAGGCTGCAACAGGTTTTAAAGCAGGTAAAAGGCTTAACAATATTCATTTAAATATACTTTACTACCTCTTTTTGAACGCCACAGTTATCTGAATGCGGTCTTTAATAGCGTTCCATTTAAAGAAAAGATTTCAACCGCCACTTTGACCTTCCTTAATCTTACTTTTTATCAACCCACGATGCCATTGCACAGGGGATAAAAAGCATTTGCATAAAAAACTTATTTTTATTCAATATATACAACACTTACTGTTCCAACTTTTATACTTTCTATTATGAGAAAATTATTTTGTGCAATTCAAGTAAATTAGGTTAAAAAATGAAGCAGTTGTAAACGTGTTTGTATGCAAAACACTGAGCAAGTAATGGCTAGACAAAGCCTGTTTTGCTGCAATGATAACAGTGAAAAATAATTTGATGTGAATACAATTACTACAAACTGAAAAAACAAAATAAAGATTGCGAATATGTTGAATTAATAAAAACGAGTACACAAAATAAGTGAGTGTATAAAAATGATTCATTTGCATCAGATGCCATCCATGAAAACTTCAAACACAAAGGTACTGGCAACTCACGATACATACAACTGTAATTGTGTAGCTGGCGGGAGAGATAATGTCTACTCGAGGTACCATAAAAAACTCCTAATTTATTTTAGTTAATGTGAAAATATTTTGGTGTTTACAGTCTTTAGTAGTTTTTCTTTAAAAACCCAGTAATTGAAAGCATGTAATGACACAATTAAAACTAAAACGACAAACTTGAAAATGACGAATAAAAATATGGTTAATGGATATAAGGCTTTCAAATATACTTAAAGAAAAACCAACGCAAAAGCTAATGATAATTAATAATATGAAGTACTTACTTAGATGGCAACCTGCGTTCACAGTAAGGATATATAAGATAGTTAAGAGTAAGGAGGGCTTAGTGTAGTGGTTAAAAGGGCTTATCTTTAGAATGGTGAGTTGAAGTTTGCGACTTGAAATTTAGTGCAATGTTGATTTTTCATTCCCAATTTTTTATCGCTTTAATTGGACATAACGACAAAAGCCCAATGAAGGACCGATGAAGGACCTACTGATAACCGACGACAGACAACTGGCCAACGACAGATCAACGACAGACCAACAGCAAATCAACTACAGACCAATGACAGACTGATGACAGACTGACTGCAGACTGACAATAGACTGACGACAGACCGACGACAGCTACAAATACAAAAACCGAGATTTATATACATAAGAAAAAAAGATCAAAAGAAATTTCTCTAGAAATGGTACAAAATAATGACTAGACTGCTTCAATGACAATTTGTTTTTTGTTGTTTGCATGATTTTAGAATAGTCCTGCCTGAGGAGATCAACCATCACGATCAATAGGACTACACTCTTAATTCTTAGCTACAGTCTAAAATAAGATCTAAATCAGACCCATCATTTTCGCTTTTTCCGTAAGGGGGTTTATAAAGACTTTGAAATGTTTTGATGAATGGTAATATTCTTCATGTTGGCTCTTCATGAGTTTGCTTCATACAGCAAGCTCATGGTTTGCTGGTCTGACCCAATAACGTCTATTGTTGAAGCGTAGCGAAGCCTGTTTTCTAATGCTAAAGATTTGTGGTCTGAGTATTAACTAATTGAGCAATAATTTTATCAGTCTAATATGTTCTAATCAAAGTAGTCTCTTGTTTAACTCGATCTGATATTTAACTTATTAGAAAAATTGTTTAACAAGACATGCTGAGGCCGACAAAATTTGTGTACTTTTGCCTGAAAGAGATTAAAAGGTATAGGCCACATTAGCACCAATTCAGGCGTTAAAGGGTTAAGTTTATCCTTTTAATATTCTGATCAGCAAGTCGGAAAATACAGCCCCGCCTTCTATTTCACATGTCACATGTCATAGTTCAATTAGAGGGTTGAAAAATACAGCACTAAGTTTTAATTAGAAGTCTTACAGTATTTCACTGGTAATCCTTTCCGACTCGTACAGCGTTAGCTAGTTTGGGCCTATGTACGGTCAACAGATGTCGCTGCAGGGCAGGGTCCCTTAGTGAGCTGCAAAAAGGTCTCCATGGCCATACTCTTTTAGTGTTGATTTGACAGGTCCCCGTATGCAATGCGCACCAGCCTCTCGACCTCCATAGCATGCTCTTGAAGCGTTTTTCCTTCCTCTTGCCTAAGAGCAATAAGCTGGCTTAGCGCCTGCCTAGCGGATAGCCTGAATCTTTCCCGGAGGGCATTGAAAACGGCCTCCTGGTCCTCGGCTTGCCCACAGTCATCAGCCTGTTTGCCCAGTGCTTCTCGAAGGTGCAATAAGGTTGCTCCTTCCGTCCACTGGTTGGCATTGGCTACCTCCATGAAGCGAGCAATGAAGTATTCTACATCTCCCTTTTCTGTGTACTAGGGCATCCTGAAGCGCGTGTCGGTTCCTACACTCTTGGAAGCAGTAATACCCACTCTAGTGCTTCGACTAGTCAGTCGGTTCCCAGATCAGCACTTCACGCTCTCCTATTGGCCGTGTTTGGCTTTCAGTAAGTTTCTGCTCCTTTTCCAGAGCAGTGCCTCTACTGCGTCCAAGCCGTCGGCTCCTTTCTGGGTTTCTCCCTGTTGCCAAAAAGGTTTTCAGTAGAAACAACGCTGCCTCCTCAAGCAAGTCCTGTCGGAGCCTTCAGTAGGTTTTTGTTCCTGGAGCAGTGCATCTAAATGTTCCGATACTGCAGGGTTTTCCACAGCTTTCTGGGTTTCTTTCTGTTGCCAGAAAGTTTTTCCAGTAGGAGCAGTGTCGACATTTTTAGGCAGCCCAGTTCATCCAGAGTCCAGTGATCCTGATGCGAGTTCTGTGATGGAGTTCTTGGGATCATCAGAGATCCCGCTCCTGCCACCAGTGAAAACGTTTTGTGCGACCTTCACTTTCCTCCACTAGTACAAAACTCGATGCATGAGTTTATACATGTATTTTCTGCTTAGTTCAAAAGTTGTGCAAGAATGCTCAAGTAACAGGCAATGAACAGGCCCAGAACAGCTCTACTCTCTACTGTAAATGTTCAAGCTGTTATAGCTGATAGGCCGTGCCTCTGTTCTATTTGGCTGGGCTGGGTTCGGCTCGGCCCGGCTCAGCCCGGCTTTGGCTTGATTCGGTTCTGGCTTGGCTAAATGCAGGTGGACGCCATCCACAACAGTATAACATAAGCATACATGTAGGATCAAACTTAAATGATTTTATCTTGCTAAACACATAATCAAAAAAAGTTTTAGTATGTATTTTAGTAAATTTCAAATGCTTTAACTAAATTTTAACCACTTATATGTCTTTGAATCTGTTTTTAACATGACGGACAAGGCCGAACTGCAATAGTAAGCCTCGTAAACAGTCCTGACAGGGATGAAATGATAAAACGAGTTGTAGACAGGCTTATCTACAACAGGCCTGTCTATGGTTTGCTAGGCCTACGGTTCATCATAGGCCTGTCAGACCTGCCGACAACAGATGACGGGCAACGACGACAGACGACCACGGTTGTTGACGGCAACAGCGGATCTTAATGATTAACAAAGGATGCTGACAGATGACAACTGACGATGACCAACAACGACAAATGGCAATGAACGCAATGAAAAACGATGGACAACGACGGATGGCAACGGATGACGAAGGGTGGGGACCGACGACGACTGACAATGCAGAACGACGACCGACAATCCGAGCGACAGCAGTCGAGGACTTCCAAATTTATATATACATGTAGATAAGTTTAAACTTCGAAAATCAAACTTTGAAATTTATATATATATATATAATTATATATATACATATATATATACATATGTATATATATATATATATACATGTATATATATATATTCATGTGTATATTTATATATATATATCTATATTAATATATATATACATATCTATATATCCATATTAATATATATACATATATACATATACATATATATTCACAAGGAAGATATTTCTCTACCTTTTCTTTTTCTTGGCTAGCTATATCGTAGTCATTGAGTACTGCTATATCTCTTATAGTAACTCTCTTTTTCTCCTTGTACACCACCACCATATCTGGTTGGTTTGCTAGGACATGCTTGTCAGTCCGGATGTAGAAGTTTCAGAGGATCTTAGCACGGCCATTTTCATTGACCTTACCAGGAGCTTGCCACCAGTGTTGTGGTTTATTAAGGCCATACTCATCACATAGACTTCTATACACAACACCTGCAACATGATTATGCCGCTCAGTGTATGCGTTTCCTGCTAGCTGCTTGCATCCACTGATGATGTGTTGGATGGTCTCAGGGGCATCTTTGCACAGTATGCATCTAGGATCATCTTTAGTGTGATAGATTTTTGTTTGTAGTTGCCTCGTTGGGAGCACTCGCTACTGGGCTGCCATGAGTAGCGACTCTGTATTGGCCGTCAGGTTTCCTTTGTTCAGCCACATACATGTCTGGTAAAGATCGCAACCATAGATATTTGTTGGTGGTATATATATATATATAAAGAGAGAGAGAAATATCTCCCTCTTGGAGAAGAAATTGAAAAATGCTGGAATGTAAGAACAACTGTAATCCCAGTAGTCATTGGGGCACTGGGCGCAATAACACCGGCGCATAAAATGTGGCTTGCCCAAATACCAACAACAATCAACTCAGGTGAGTTGCAGAAAAGTGCGCTATTGGGAACAGCTAAGATCTTGAGGCGAGTGCTCAAACTCCCAGGTCTCTAGTAGGAGACCCGAGTTAGAGCAGAATTTACCACCCATACGGGGTATCCGGGGTGAGGAAACAATTTTTCACACATTTTATGGTTCACACTAAAAATATGGTTTATATTTCAAAGAAGTTCTCATTTCTTGGTTGGGTCTAAAATGTAAAATCCACCAAAGTAATCCTTATTACTGTAACATTTCTCTTAACTTTTAGTTGATGGACCACTCTTATAATGTGTGGTTAATCGTACTGTAAGTCACGCCAGTTGTGTATCTTTGAGAGAACTGCAAAAATATATATTATATTTTATGCAATAATATTGATAATAACAAAGTTTCATAGGAATAGAACAAACAGTTTAAATATTCACTTTTCATTTGGAAAGCTTACTTAGCAAATCAATTAGTCGAATCAGAACTCAAATTTGAAAAAGAAAATTTTTTAACCAGTTTACTAGCCTAAATACTGGCTGAGAAAATACTCAAACTCTAGTACAGTTATTAGTTAACTATCAAAAAAGGCCCAAACAATAAGAATGAAGTGTCTCAGATAGTCTGTGTTTGTAGGCTTTGTGTCAAGAACCAGCAGTAATCAGGATAGCGATTCTGGGTTAGAAACAACTAAACTTGCGAGCAAACCTCACACAAGGCCTGAACAACATGAACACATCAGCAGTACAGGTAACACGCCATATGAAGACATATCCTTGCTAGATGAAGGTAAACTTTTATAGTCATTCCATGATGTTTTTGATTTTTTCATTTTGGTTGTTTAATCATTTAACCATACTGTGATTTTTTACAAACTATATAAGGCTTTTGGCATTTCCAATTATACATGTATGTAGGCTGTTGAAACAAAGAAAAGACAGCATCAAGTTTGAGAATTGTAGTCTAGCAGACAAAAGGTTTCAAGTACCAAAAGTCAATTGATCGTAAGGATGTCTTTGCTGCTGTTTAGTTTTTCAAGAGAATTTTAGGTTCAGAACATATTTTCTCAAGGTACTATTTAATTCATCCACCATCAATGCTGACTCTATGATTGTCTGCATTCATAAAATTGAGTGTTGAAGAAGAAATAGGTAATACTTTTAGACAACCTAGAAATACCTCATACTCACTTCAGCATAATATCATTAGTCGAGGATTTCAGCCTATCTACAATTTACCAAATCTTATTCTACTCAAAATATGTCTCTTACAAAAAATATTTGAAATGTTTTACAGCATTAGTCTTTAACAAATTAATTTGATAAACTGGTTTAATTTATACATTATATTATTTTGCTTCCAATAAGAAACTAACTTATTTTGCTATCCTGACACTGAATGACTCAAAAGTATTTAGAACTGATTTTGCCTCTTCTATTCTGACAACAGTCACGCTTCACTGTTCAATTATTATAAATTTCTGACTGATTTATGTATTGCATGTACAATGTACAAGTATGAATATGCACAAGTATGTGTACTTACAAGTTTAGTAAAATCAAGTGTTTAAAAACAGTACTAGTCTGCTGCAGTGTTAACTTTATGGCTCATACTTAGAAAATACAGTTTCTATTTCAGAAATTTTCTATTTTGCAGATAAGTCTGAAGCGTAACCTTCGAAAAAGTAATCCTCATTAGAATATTGTAATATTTACCTAGACCTTTAGTTTAGGAGTACCTCTTCTACTGAAAGATAGAAAATTTCTGTTAGCTGTGACAGGTGCACATCCAAGTGGGAACTGCAAAAATTTTCATTTTAAGAGCAAAAAGGTTGATAACGACGAAATATTGTAGGAATAGAGCTGATAGTTATAATAGTCTTTTTTGGAAGCTTACCTAGCAGACCAATTAATTGATTCATAACTTTAGTTAAAAAAGAAAAGCAGAAATATCTTTATCAGTTACTAGTTGAAATACAACTGAACAAAGTACTCAAACTCCAATAAAGTTATCAGTTTGTTATTGATGAAGATCAAAGTGATAGGAATGAAGTGACTCAGAATCAACTGTGTTTTCAGGTATTGGCTCAAGGCTCAAAAGAACTGTAAGTGAATCAAGTGAAAGTGAAATAGAAATATTGAATTTAGAAGATGCTAAACTCAGGCGCAAACCTCTCACAAGGTGTAAACAACATGAAGACATCAGCAGTACAGCTGAAGTATCACATGGAGGATCACAAGGAGCTGAAATAATACCTTCACGCTTGCTAGATAAAGATGAAGGTAAAGTTGTATAGTAATTTTTGAGGGATTTGATATTTTCATTACAGTATTCACATTATTTAATTGTACTGTGATCTTCTATAAACTTCAAAGATATTGTGCATCACCATTCATATGTAGGCTGTTGAAATGAAGGAGAAGACAACACTACGTTCCATAAGTGCAGTCTAGTGGACAAACTGTTTTATATACTAAAATATTAATAATAAATAAGTTTAGCTGTTATGTTTAATATCTGATGATGATTGTAGGTGAGTGCTGAGCTGTATCCTAAATTTACTATTAACTTTTAACATGCATAATGTTTATCTCCATGATTTTCTGCAATTATTAAAAAAGTTTTGAGGTAGAAATGCATTACCATTGTAAATATTTTTTTATAAGCACCATTAAACGGAATGGAAAAAATTTTGACACCTTTTAGAGCATTTAATAGCGTATTCAGTAAATGAACTTGTTTAATTTTCTTTATTGTATTATTTTACTCTTAACATAAAACTAATTTATTTAACTATCCTGGCACTATATAGCTCAAATGTATTCAGCGCTGACTTTGCCTCTTTGATTATGTTGTCAGTCTCGATTCAATGTTTAGTTCTTAATAGTTTATCATTAATTTAAGCATTCCATGTACAACATACTGTTAAAGTATAAATATGTATGAGAATGTGTACTTACATTTATAGCAATTGCAAGTATTTAAGAAGCAGTTTAGGCACATTGAAGTATTAGGTTTATGGCTCAAATGTGACAAATACCTGATCAATTTGTAAAATATTCTTCTTTTGTGGATAAGTCCAGAATATAATATCTGCGGAAGAACTCCGAGACAGATTACTGTAATATTTTGCTATGCTTTCAGTTTAAGAGCACATATTTTACTGAGAGATAGAAAAGTCCTGTAAGCTGAAACAGTTGCATGTTCATGTGGGATACTGCAAAATAAATCAGTTTAATTTCAAGCAAAAATGTTGATAACAACGAAAGATTGTAGGAATAGAGCTAACAGATTTAATACAGTGCACCCTCAAGGAACAATCTTAATCCATTCCAGGGTTGGTATCGTATGGTGAAAAAATCATATGAAGGGGTATAGGAACCATAGTAATTATGTAATGCAAACATCCCATGGTAAAAATCATCAATGTTTTTATAAGTACTGTACATATTAAAAATTAGTAACAAAATGATATATTATTGTTGTAACTATAATTATTTACAGTAACTTTAGTATATTTAGTGAATTTACTGATTATGATCTGCATTAAAATGTATTGTTACAATGTTTTATGTGCAGTATTTGTTGTAGAGAATACTTACCTTCTCGACAGACATACATGTAACACAAACTTTGAGTTCACTTTAAATATGTTTAGCTTACTAACACAGTTAACTAAGTTTTAGTATTTTTTAATTAGTTTACCGACTTTGAACTTTTGATCCCTCAAATTTTATCACCTATTAGTTTCCAGCTTTGTTACCACTAAAACATAATGAACCTCTTAAATACCTTTTTAATTTTATTCTCGAAGAAAGTCCAAACGATGCTGTTCTCGAACATGTTCTGTTGAATACTTAATGAAGAGTTTTTGTTAGCAGGTTGAGAGAAGTCGTCTGACCACTACACTCTGTTCAAAGGGATCACAAATCCAACTTCCTTACTGGTTTTAGAGAGAAAATACCACTTTTTTTGACATGAGAACTGCAAAACTATGCGAAATCGGTCATTATATTCCTTTCATGTGGTGTGAAAATATTTTCGGCAAACAGCATTTTGGCGTCTTTGTTATTTCGGCGTATGTAATAAGAATACTGACTGCCAAATTTGAACTCTAGCAAAAATTTTGTTGAATTCGTTTAGTGAAATAAGATTTGTATGTCGAGGTGAAGAAAATATCATGTTGCACTACGGGAGGTGAAAAAATTGTACAACAGGGTAATCGTACCCTGATGATGTACTGTATTGCCTTGCCTTTTGGGAAGCTTACTTTGAAAATCGCCTAATTGAATCATAACTCAAAGTCAAAACTGAGAAAAGATAAATATCTTCACCAGTCTACTAGTTCAAATACAGCTGAAAATAAACTTGACTCAAGGACAGTTATCAGTTTATTATTGATAAAGATGAAAGTAATAGGAAGGAAGTGATTCAGAATCACTGTGTTTGTAGGTTTTGGCTCAATGTTCAAAAGAGGCTTCAGTTACATTGGCAGTTTTGGGCTAAAAATAATTAGACTCAGATTTGAATATCTAACAAGAAGTAAACAACATGAAGACATCAGCAGTACAGCTAAAGAGTCACATGAAGGATCACAAGGAGCTAAAAAAACACCTTCATACTTGCTAGAAACGGATAAAGGTAAAATTTTATAGTCAACATTGATGTTTTTAATATTTTCATAACACTATTTACATTATTTAATTGTACTGTGATCTTCTACAAACTTCAAAGATATTGTGTATTGCCATTCATATGCAGGCTGTTGAAATGAAGGAGAAGACAACACTGAGTTCCCTAACTGCAGTTTAGTGGACAGACTGTTTTATGTACCAAAATATTAATAATCATAAAGATGTTTAGCTGTTACGTTTAATGTTTGATGATAACTGTAGGTGAGTGCTGGGCTGAATCCTAAATGTACTATTAACTTTTAACATGCATAATGCTTATCTCTATGATTTTCTGCCATTATTAATAGAGTTTTGAAGTAGAAATGCATTACCATTGTAAATATTTTTTCATAAGCACCATTAAACGGAATGGAAAAATGTTTGACACCTTTTAGAGCATTTAATAGCGTATTCAGTAAATGAACTTGTTTAATTTTCTTTATTGTATTATTTTACTTTTAACATAAAACTAATTTATTTAACTATCCTGGCACTATATAGCTCAAATGTATTCAGCGCTGACTTTGCCTCTTTGATTATGTTGTCAGTCTCGATTCAATGTTTAGTTCTTAATAGTTTATCATTAATTTAAGCATTGCATGTACAACATACTGTTTAAGTATAAATATGTATGAGAATGTGTACTTACATTTATAGCAATTGCAAGTATTTAAGAAGCAGTTTAGGCACATTGAAGTATTAGGTTTATGGCTCAAATGTGACAAATACCTGATCAATTTGTTAAAATATTCCTATTTTGTGGATAAGTCCAGAATATAACCTCTGCGGAAGAACTCCAAGACGGATTATTGTAATATTTAGCTATGCTTTCAGTTTAAGGGCACCTCTTTTACTTAGAGATATAAAAGTCCTGTAAGCTGAAACAGTTGCATATCCATGTGGGATACTGCAAAATAAATCAGTTTAATTTCAAGCAAAAATGATGATAACAACGAAAGATTGTAGGAATAGAGCTAACAGATTTAATACAGTGCACCCTCAAGAAACAATTTTAATCCATTCCAGGGTTGGTATCATATGGTGAAAAAATCATATGAAGGGGTATATAAACCATAGTAATTATATAATGCAAACATTCCATGGTAAAAATTATCAATGTTTTTATAAGTACTTTACATATTGAAAATTCATAACAAAATGATATATTATTGTTGTAACTATAATTATTTACAGTAACTTTAGTATATTCAGTGAATGTATTGATTATAATCTGCATTAAAATGTATTGTTACAATGTTCCATATGCAGTATTTGCTGTAGAGAATACTTACCTTCTCGACAGACATACGTATAACACAAACTTTGAGTTCACTTTAAATATGTTTAGCTTACTAACACCGTTAACTAATTTTTATTATTTTTTAATTAGTTTACTGACTTTGAACTTTTGATCCTTAAAATTTTATCACCTATTAGTTTCCAGCTTTGTTACCACTAAAACATAATGAATTTCCTAAATACCTTTTCAATTTTATTCACAAAGAAAGTTCAAATGATGCTGTTCTCGAACATGCTCTGTTCAATACTTAATGAAGAGTTTTTGTTAGCAGGTTGAGAGAAGTCGTCTGATTACTGCACTCTGTTCAAAGGGATCACAACTCCAACTTCATTACTGGTTTTAGAGGAAAAATACTACTTTTTTTCACATGAGAAATGCGAAACTATGCGAAATCGGTCATGGTATTCCTTTCATGCGGTGTGAAAATATTTTCGGAAAACAGTATTTTTGTTATTTCGGAGTATGTAATAAGCATACTGACTGCCAAATTTGAACTCTGGCAAAAATTTTGTTGAATTCGTTTAGTGAAATAAGATTTGTATGGCGAGGTGAAGAAAATATCATGTTGCACTACGAGAGGCGAAAAAATTGTACAACAGGGTAATCGTACCCTGATTATGCACTGTATTGAAATGCATTTTGGGAAGCTTACCTAGAAAATCGCCTAATTGAATCATAACTCAAAGTCAAAACTGAGAAAAGATAAATATCTTCACCAGTCTACTAGTTCAAATACAGCTGAAAATAAACTTGACTCTAGGACAGTTATCAGTTTATTATTGATAAAGATGAAAGTAATAGGAAGGAAGTGATTCAGAATCACTGTGTTTGTAGGTTTTGGCTCAATGCTCAAAAGAGGCCTAAGTTACATTGGCAGTTTTTGGCTAGAAATAATTAGACTCAGATTTGAATATCTAACAAGAAGTAAACAACTTGAAGACATCAGCAGTACAGCTAAAGAGTCACATGAAGGATCACAAGGAGCTAAAAAAACACCTTCATACTTGCTAGAAACAGATAAAGGTAAAATGTTATAGTCAACATTGATGTTTTTAATATTTTCATAACACTATTTACATTATTTAATTGTACTGTGATCTTCTACAATGAAATGAAGGGAAGACAACACTGAATTTTATAACTATTATTTAGTAGGCTAATAGGTTTATGTACCCAAATCCTAATAGTTATAAGGATTGAAGTAAATTCTACTTGACCAGGATAGACAACTCCCAACTCAAGAGCGAGTTCACGCAAACCCGATGAGTTGATGCACAGACTCGTGGGTGAGCCGATAAACAGACTCATGGGTAAGCCGATAAACAGACTCGAGAGTGAGCCGATAAACAGACTCGATGGTCAGCCTATAAACAGACTCATGGGTGAGCCGATAAACGGACTCGATAGCGAGCCGATAAACCGACTCGAGAGTGAGCCGATAAACAGACTCGATGGTGTGTTTTCTCAACTATTACACCCAAGTAAGCCAAGCGCAATAATTCTTGGTGTTCGGTCAATAGCACTTATAATGAATGCAGCTATGATACGCTGGCTAATATCATAATGCTAAAATCAGAAACAGTGACAAGAATTTTATATCCTATTTGCTTTTGAAAATCAAGCAGAGCTTATTGTAAAGAACGCGGTATCTTTATTGGTGTTATATCTCACAGTACCAAGCAGTAACCCACCAGCAATGACAAAACTGGCAGGTTATGTAGCAATACCAGGGAAAAATCTACAATTGATTGGTTGCACAGTAGTTAGGTCAACCAATTTCGCAATAACATATTTTGAATACAAAAACGATAACATTTGTTACTAACTAATCACGCATTACGAGTATTAATTATTTTTTTAGCGTTTATATAGTAATATTCAAATCTTAGAAAAACATGATAATAAATAATTAACATAAAAAAATTGCTAGTATAACACATAAATATACACTACATTGGACAAGTGTTAAGCCCGCGCCTTATAAATGACTATTAAAATTTGTCTGAATTGTTAAGCAACAAATGTAATCATTACACTGTTTCAAGAGAACATGCAAGCGTAGATAGCCTACGAAAAATAAAATCTTTGCTTGGAAGACCTTGCTGAAGGATGTAGTCAATTTATTTGATGATCTCAACTTGTGAGGGAGTTCTTAAATTTTTTGGATTTTTTTCTGCTTTTAAAGCTTTGAATAAAGTTACTGTACAACCACAACATTTTCACTGTACAACCCCAACACTTTCACAGTGACTTTTCAACAAAAGTATTTGTTGGTTGCTATTTCTCTCAAGTGTTTTCGCTTTTCCTTTTCATAGGGATGACAGAATTTTGAGAGTACCTAATCTAACCACTCTAGATGAATAGCTCACATTTTAATAGTTTGAAATCCAAAAAGGATCAGTATGAAAATATTCCCACGACCACACGAGCGGAGCGGAAGTGTGGGAGTTTTATGATAAATGCATGCGCACACAACTTACGAAAATTATTCATCAACAATGAGACGAACCCTCGTCAAGAAATTTCATCAAAAAATTTAGGCATCGGAATTTAAAGTCGTTAAAGTATAATAACGATACAAAACACATTTAAACCTATTTAAATATGTTACCAAGTCTTTGTAAACCAACGATAATATCTTAAAACTTACCCATCTGATCGGATTATACACAAATAGACAGATTAATTTGAACGAAAATTGCGACAAAAACCTTGAAAAGCTCGGTTTAATAAAAGTTAAGACCGAAAATTGAAACGCCAATAAAGCCGTGCGACCGATTGTAGAACTATTTAGCAGTGCGCATTTCACGATAAAACCGTGCTGATTTCATGTCTATGGCATTTTTCACTTGTAATCGAATTTATTCGAAGGTTTCTGTAATAAACGTAGACCGTTTGAGGCATAGACCGATTTACAGGTACGAAATTGTGGTACACAGTTTATCAGCCTGTGTTTTTTGTCCAATCACCGAAGGTTTCATTATTTGAAACGTTAACCGAAATTCTTAACAACTTATGTACAAGCTAGGGCCGAACTACAACGCCCCTTCATGACGACAACATTTTTTATTTTGCTACAGTTTTATACGCGTGAATACTCTTATTCGCTTTCTGTTAAATATCGCTTATCAAAACCATTCCACATTCAACGCAACCAACTTTCAAACTGTGTATAGTACACAGTAGCTTGCCATTTTATTTCTAATTTTGCATTTCAGAGTTATAATAAACATATTTCTTTATTGTTGTTGAATTACATACATTACAGTAAATTAGGCCTACAGCTTTATAACACTTTAATAACAGCTTTTATTTTGCTGCAGTTTGCAGAAATCTTCGAGACGCATGAACGCTCATAGGTTTTCTATTATTGCTGTATTACTATATTAACAATATTGGTTATTTTAATAATATCAGTGCATTTTACTTATAATATTGGCCAACATTGCATTTCTCCTATTGCAAGGGAGAGATATAAACGTGTAATATTTTCCTTTCATTGTTGTTGTTTGTCATGACCAAACACTTTTTAAATAAATTTTCTAAAAACCTATATAAATACCACTTCTCGATATTGCTACCTATTACGTTTTGAAATGTAAAGACAGTGTTAGTTGCCCACTGAAAAAAAAGACAGTTTAATTTTAAGCAAACATTTTGATAACCACAGCACATTGTAGGCATAAAGCTAGCAGTTTTAATACAGTGCACCCTCAAGATACAATTTTAATCCGTTCCAAAGTTGGCATCATATGGTGAAAAAAATCGTATGAAGGGGTATGGAAACCATAGTAACTGTATAATGCAAATATCATCTGGTAAAAATCATAAAGGTTTTATATGGGCACTGTACATATAAAAAATTCGTAACAAAATAGTATGTTAACCGTAGTAACTATAGTTACCTGCAGCAACTTTAGTAAATTTTGTGAATTTATGGATTATGATCTGCATTAAAATGTAACATTACAATGTGCTATGTGCAGGATGTACCTTAGAGGATACTTACATTCGAGACAGACGTATGTATAATATAAACTTGGAATTCACTTTCAATAAGTTTAGTTTACTAAACACAGATATAAAGCGAAGTTTGTTTTTTTTAAAATTAATTCACTGACCCTCAACTTTCATTCACTAAAATTCTGTCACAAACCAGTTTCTAGTTTTGTTTTCACTAAAACCTTTAGTGAACCACCATTAAACCTTTTTTAATCTCGAAGCTAAAAACTGCTCAAACTGCTGTCTGACCACTGACCCTCTGTTCAAAGGAATTGCAACTCCAACTTTGCTACTAGTAATAAAGTACTACAGCTTTTTAGACAAGAAATGCTGAACTAGGAAAAATTGGTCATTGAGTCTTTTTCATATGTTGTGAAAATATTTTCAGTGAACATCAT
This sequence comes from Watersipora subatra, assembly GCF_963576615.1. Classification (NCBI taxonomy): domain Eukaryota; kingdom Metazoa; phylum Bryozoa; class Gymnolaemata; order Cheilostomatida; family Watersiporidae; genus Watersipora; species Watersipora subatra. Next base: position 18,820,911 of record NC_088710.1, read on the forward strand.
TTCGGCATCTTTGTTACTTTGACATACGTAATAAGCAAACCGACAGCCAAATTTGAACTCATGCAAAAATTTTGTTGCATTTGATGGTAAAATAAGATTCATACGGCGAGCCAGAAAATCTTCTGTTGCAGTTTGTATGGTAAAAAAATCATATAACAGGGTAATCGTATCCTGAGGATGCACTGTAGTGATTTGTTTTTTTAAGCTTGCTTAAAAATCAGCTAAATGATTCATAACTCCAAATCAAATCTGAGAAAAAAGAAAAACTTTTACTAGTCTATCAGTTTACATGCTGGCTGAGAAAATACTCAGACTGTAGTACAGTTCTCAGTTTATTATTGACAGAGATCATAGTGATAGGAATAAAGTGACTCAGAATCACTGTGTTTGTAGACACCGTCTCAAGAAACAGAAATACTTGTGAGTTACGATCACGTAAAATGAATGTCAAATCTCTCAAAATGATTGCAGAACATGAAGAAGTCAGCAGTACAAGTGAAGAGAGTGTAGATGAAGAAGAGGAGGCAATTCCACAAAAACTGGAATTAGCTATTAGAGAGTAAGTTATAGTTAATTAACTTGTGATTCATGTCTAAACATGGTCATTTATAGTTTTTCACTGTTTTAATGTTACACTTGCTATCCAGATAACAACTGAAATGCTGATTTTTACATCTCATCATTTTCTTTAGACTGTGTTTTACTTTTCCATAATACAGAGTTTCTTGTATTATTCCTAAAAGTTTTAGCTATCTCACATGTAAATATGTTAAAAGGATATACTAAAAAACCTTATATTGTATTGTCATAGAAAGTGTAGAGAAATCAAATTACATATACTTTCAGCAAATAAGACTACCTGTCAGATAGTGTCAATTCAAGTAAAGCATATATAAGTTGTTTTAAACATTCTACTGTCAGCAGTCATTCAGATGAGTGAATCCATTTGAATCCATAAAGCACTAGCATGCTTTTTTCGTCCTTGCATAAAATGTTTATGCTGCTGTTGATTCTCACGCATGTGTAAAGGCACACAACACAAGTGGCTATAAAAAGTAGTTCAAAGCTACCTTAATGATAGTTGCCTCTTCATGGAGGATAGGAAAATTACATGGGTTCGTAGGCTAGTAAAGCACTGCTTAATATGGTAGCTACAAAGCATTGATTGCTAGAACCCATGATGTGGAGTTGTCATTTCCGTAATAGAAATAGGGTAATCATGCCTATCATAGAACTTGATTGATTTTATGTTTACCCAAATGTACAGCTAGCCTGCTTAGTAATGAAGCGGCTAAAATTTTGCCTGTTATTAATCTGACGTGATGGTTTACAATAAAAAACTCTAGCAAAAGCCTGTGAATAATGAAGTGAAACCCAGGTGTGGGCTAGTAGTAAGGCTCATCATTCTTTGATATCATTGACTATTAACAGCATCAGTAGTATGTAGAGAGCAGATCTACACACGTTTGCACTTAAAGTGAGATTTTGGGTACATTTTAGCCCGATAACCTCGGAGAATGGTGTTGTCTGATGGAAAGTTGGGGGGGGTAGGTGTGTGAGTGTTGGGAGCTAAGGTTATGAAGTTTGAGAGGAATTGTGGGAAGGATGCGGTGCTGGTCGAGAGGAATTGTGGGAAGGATGATGTGAAGAGGGCAATGGTTTCGGGTTTCGATGCGATGGGTTTGGGGTTCGGGTGTCGACGAGTTGAGCGATCGATCGTCGAATGGTTGGGGTTGGGTTGGCGACCGGTGGGGTGAACGGTGTTATGTCGTTTCGGTTGAATGAACGCTGATGTTGGACGAGTTCGGGCGTGTCTATTCGTGGAATCGGTTAAGTCTCCCTTCGTTATAAAACTCTTTAAAGATGAGTAATAAAAAAGGGGAAAGTCGAATGATTTATTCATTATGAAAAAATTCTTTTGAGAAGACATGAAGAGTCTTTATAGAAAACTAGATGATATAATTCAAATTTCTCCAATACTATTTATTAGTTTTGGATTTTTTTCGGTTAACGGTGACTTTTTACGAAATATTATTCAATTAGAACATAACCCCTCGGATTGTACTTATGGTATAGCTAGTTATGAAATTATTCAAAGGTTGGGAATTACTGAACGACTTGTTCAATGGGCTAATCCATCTTCACGGTTAGCGAGATATTGTGTAGGCAACTCAGCTCGTTCAAGGTTTTGTGGAAGGAGAGCATTGCCTATTAAGTTTGTTTGTCATCATCCACTTTTCGAAGAAAATAATGGTAGATTTACAGCACCAATTAATACTTCCACCTTCAACGAAAGGGCATATCTCGAAGGCATCGTTAAAGTTCCTTGAACTTCCTCTCCATCAACTTTGGTTGAAAATGCTACAGTTGGTACCACATTCACCTTGCCTTCAGCATCTTTGTATTCACTTGTTCCAACATTGTGATAGTAGAAAATAGATGGTGCTTTGAACTCCTTGAGATGACGAGTCTCGAAAAGTTGTATTTTCTGAAAGAATATCCCAATAGGACATACAGATAGACTATGACAAAATAGGACTTATAGTAAAACTAAAACATTCAGACAAATTAGTTCATTCAGTTGAACTAAGGAAATAAATACATGTAATACTTACTGAAGAAGCAAATTCTTCCATCCTTTTCTGACTATGTTAAGGGATATATCCATTTTGCTGGTGAGATATGGGAATCTACAATAGCATTGATTACAGTCAGACTACAATATACATTCAAACCATCTCATTCAATTAACTCAGAAGAACCAAATTCATCTGTTTTAATCTGAGTAGGGATATAACATACACTTTGCTAAGATATTGGAGTTTGCAATTACAATGAATACAATCAGCCTAGAACACATAGTTACTACTCAGAAGACAAGATACATTGTAACATTCCTACATAACATCTAGATTGAATTTGTAGTACTTACTGTAAACCGTAATCTTTCGTTGAGATCTTGATAGAACTTTTCACGTAAGAGAAATCGACAAGCTTTTCGATTCAATTTCGATTTCGCGAAATTCAATTTCGCGAAATTCACTTTCGCGAAATTCAATTTCGCGAAAGTTGACTATATAATATATATAATGTGTAATTTTTGCGAAATTCAATTTCGCGAAAGTTCACTATATAATATATAATGTGTAATTTCGCGAAATTCACTTTCGCGAATTCCAATTTCGCGAAAGTTGACTATATAATATATATAATGTGTAATTTCGCGAAATTGAATTTCGCGAAATTCACTTTCGCGAAAACTGACTATATAATGTGTAATTTCGCGAAACTGAATTTCGCGAAATTCACTTTCGCGAAATTCAATTTAGCGAAAGTTGACTATATAATATATATAATGTGTAATTTCGCGAAATCCAATTTCGCGAAATTCACTTTCGCGAAATTCAATTTCGCGAAAGTTGACTATATAATATATATAATGTGTAATTTCGCGAAATCCAATTTCGCGAAAGTTGACTATATAATATATATAATGTGTAATTTCGCGAAATTCACTTTCGCGAAATTCAATTTCGCGAAAGTTGACTATATAATATATATATAATGTGTAATTTCGCGAAATTCACTTTCGCGAAATTCAATTTCACGAAAATCTGTTTACTATTTTCGCTTCATTGATTCTGTTGGATACGCCACTATTCTTCAATACTCTGTATAAGAAGCTTGCTCAGTGTAATTTTCCTTTTCATCACTTAGTCCTGCTCCTGATGCCTACTTATATACAGATTGAGATTTTGGGGCAATCGAGCGTTGATACCATAAGGCTTGTATGCTTCAGCTAGAATTCTGTTAGCCGGCTACTCGCGATTAAGTTCGTTGAGTGTCGCTGTGTTCAGGCTGTCGTGTGGACAAGCGCCTTGGCAATCGACCTGAGTGTTTTCCTAGGCTTGCCTATGGAATTCTCCTGTTTGGTTTGGCTTAACCATTCCATAACAGTCTCTTGCCCAGTAAATAGAGGGATGAGCAAAAAAAAGAAGGCCCAATGGACAGATGGAGGAATTGTACTAAGGTAGGTATAGGTAAGTATTCGTTTTGAAGAGAATATAAAAAAAATGAATATATGTATTGCTTTGAATAAATGTAGTATGTATCATTTATTCTCTCAAAGATTGATGAATGATAACAGGGTTCTCTTTACCAAAAGTATTTTGTCATGATTTTATCGAAAGATTGTGTATTATATATCATTTCACAGTCTTTTCCATATTTTGAAGATATCAGTTAGAATGTGATGCTAGCAAGTCTACTAGTTTAATTTAATTAAAGGATCCATGGGTGCTTTACCGCTTCATGGAATAATTCTCAATATACTGATTACTCATGATTATCTCTCACAGTGCAATCAGGAGTGTTAATCAAGTACTGAGAATAAGTATATGTACATATATTATAAAGTGTAGTAAGAGATCATCAGGTGTGTTAATAAAGTACAGAGAATAAGTATGTGTACAATTATTATAAAGTACTGTAAGAGATCATCAGGAGTGTTAATAAAGTACTGAGAATAAGTATGTGTACAATTATTATAAAGTGCTGTAAGAGATCATCAAGAGTGTTAATAAAGTACAGAGAATAAGTATGTGTACAATTATTATAAAGTGTAGTAAGAGATCATCAGGTGTGTTAATAAAGTACAGAGAATAAGTATGTGTACAATTATTATAAAGTGTAGTAAGAGATCATCAGGTGTGTTAATAAAGTACAGAGAATAAGTATGTGTACAATTATTATAAAGTACTGTAAGAGATCATCAGGAGTGTTAATAAAGTACTGAGAATAAGTATGTGTACAATTATTATAAAGTGCTGTAAGAGATCATCAAGAGTGTTAATAAAGTACAGAGAATAAGTATGTGTACAATTATTATAAAGTGCTGTAAGAGTTCATCAAGAGTGTTAATAAAGTACAGAGTATAAGTATATGTACAATTATTATAAAGTGTAATAAGAGATCATCAGGAGTGTTATTAAAGTACAGATAATAAGTATATGTACAATTATTATAAAGTGCTGTAAGAGTTCATCAAGAGTGTTAATAAAGTACAGATATTAAGTATATGTACAATTATTATAAAGTGCTGTAAGAGATCATCAAGAGTGTTAATAAAGTACAGAGAATAATTATATGTACAATTATTAGAAAGTGTAGTAAGAGATCATCAAGAGTGTTAATAAGGTACAGAGAATAAGCATGTGTACAATTATTATAAAGTGTAGTAAGAGATCATCAAGAGTGTTAATAAAGTACAGAGAATAAGTATGTGTACAATTATTATAAAGTGCTGTAAGAGATCATCAAGAGTGTTATTAAAGTACAGAGAATAAGTATATGTACAATTATTATAAAGTGTAGTAAGAGATGATCAGGAGTGTTATTAAAGTACTGAGAATAAGTATATGTACAATTATTATAAAGTGCTGTAAGAGATCATCAGGAGTGTTAATAAAGTACAGAGAATAAGTATATGTACAATTATTATAAAGTGCTGTAAGAGATCATCAAGAGTGTTAATAAAGTACAGAGAATAAGCATATGTACAATTATTATAAAGTACTGTAAGAGATCATCAGGAGTGTTAATAAAGTACAGAGAATAAGTATGTGTACAATTATCATAAAGTGTAGTAAGAGATCATCAGGAGTGTTAATAAAGTACTGAGAATAAGTATATGTACAATTATTATAAAGTGCTGTAAGAGATCATCAGGAGTGTTAATAAAGTACAGAGAATAAGTATATGTACAATTATTATAAAGTGTAGTAAGAGATCATCAGGAGTGTTATTAAAGTACAGAGAATAAGTATGTGTACAATTATTATAAAGTGCTGTAAGAGTTCATCAAGAGTGTTAATAAAGTACAGATATTAAGTATATGTACAATTATTATAAAGTGCTGTAAGAGATCATCAAGAGTGTTAATAAAGTACAGAGAATAAGTATATGTACAATTATTATAAAGTGCTGTAAGAGTTCATCAAGAGTGTTAATAAAGTACAGATATTAAGTATATGTACAATTATTATAAAGTGCTGTAAGAGATCATCAAGAGTGTTAATAAAGTACAGAGAATAAGTATATGTACAATTATTATAATAAAGTTAATTAAATGGAATGATGTTCTACTCCAAGGATTTCTTTCAACAACATGTGGAGATTACTGTCTTCTCTTTGAAATATTTTGGAGCAGAGGATGTTCAATAGAAGATTTTCTAACAGTTATGCTAAAAATTTCTGAAACAGATACACGAGATCATGTGGCTCGAAAAACTATACTAGATAGATATGATTGGAATGGAAAAATTAGTAAAAGTCTTAATAACGAAGAAAATGAAGGTGTTGACAATGTACATATTCAAGGAACTTCCCAAATTGTTAAATTACTAGAAGAACTGACATAAATTTTTTTCTATATTTTACAATTGAATATACATATATACTTTATATCGAAATAAACTTGGTAACAAATACAACCGAATATTATTTACTTTTTTGATATAAGTTTTATATATTGATATACTCACGCTGAGTTGGAGCTATCCTCAAAATAATCCACATATTAATCCATGTATGCCCCTTTACTAGTTCATCATCTTCATCTATTTACTGGTCGAGAAACTGTTATGGAATGGTTAAGCCAAACCAAACAGGAGAATTCCATAGGTAAACCTAGGAAAACAATCAGGTCAAATGCCAAGGCGCTTGTCCACACAACAGCCCCTGAAAACAGCGACACTCAACAAACTTAATCGCGAGTAGCCGGCTAACAGAATTCTAGCTGAAGCATACAAGCCTTATGGTATCAACGATCGATCGACCCAAATTCTCAAGTCTGTATATAAGTAGGCATCAAGAGATGGTTAAGGAGGCAGAATATTCCATCAGTTCATGCAACGCTTATATAATGAATTGAAGAATGATGGGTGTGTCCAAAGGAATTAATGAGGTGAAAATAGTAAACAGATTTTCGCGAAATTGAATTTCGCGAAAGTTGACTATGTAATATATAATGTGAAATTTCGCGAAATCCAATTTCGCGAAATTCAATTTCGCGAAAGTTGACTATATAATATATATGATAATTATATCGCGAAATCGCGATAATTTCGCGAAAATCGCGATATCGCGAAATCGCGATATCGCGAAAATCGCGATAATATCGCGATATATCGCGATAATTATTTCGCGAAAGTTGACTATATAATATATATGATGTGAAATTTCGCGAAATCCAATTTCGCGAAATTCACTTTCGCGAAATTCAATTTCGCGAAAGTTGACTATATAATATATATGTGTAATTTCGCGAAATTCATTTTCGCGAAATTGTAAGCATAGAGGAATGTTTTGTAATCTATTTATAAATTTTCATTAAACTCACTCAAGCGTTTTACAGACGTTCAACTATATAAACCAATCGAGAACGAATCATTATTATCATAACACTCTTCATAAGCTAACAGAATTCTGAGAAGGGTAAAATGTCAGAATGGAAATGTACAGATAGTTGTCTTCAAATTTGGGCTACACCATGGGAATATTGTACACACGGACCACTTTCCTGTACATGTGGACATGTATATGATGGATTAGCACAATGTGTACATTGGTAAGTACATTTTGAAATTTTAAATTCTAAAGTTTTATATGAATATATAATTATTCATTTTATATACATCATCTTTTCTCAATTTTCAATGGTTTTTCAAAAAATTAAACAGGTATCAAGAAGATGGTAAGGAAACTGATGAAAAAAACAACTCGAAAGAAACAAACTCTCAAAATAGTGAAACGGAGTTGCAATTGGATTTACCATTGGATTATCCTATAGATGGATTACCTTCCTGTACATGTGGACAAGACGTATACGATGGCTTAGCTCAATGTATATTTTGGTAAGTAGATTTTGAGAATTTTAAATCCAAAGATATATAGTTATCCATTTATTTCATCCTTTCTCATTCCTCAATGTTTTATATATTTAAACAGTGATGATGCAAAACAAAAAGAAGTTGATGAGAAAAGCGAGTCAAGCAACACATACTTCTATCTCGATAAGAAAGAATTACAATATTCTGAAGTGACAAGCTCTTCAACTCCACAGAAAACTGGCAATTAGTATTTATAAGAAAGAATTTTTTTTGAATGAATATATATGCAAATCAATAGAACCTTTAGAAATAAAATCTTCATCTCCAAAGATGGAGAATTTATATTTTATTGTATATTTTAAGATACTATTATTAAAATAAAATCAATACAATATTCACATATCATTTTCATTGCGGAATAAAAATTTAGGAAAGCATGAAAATTAGATTACAACTTTAGCAGCAGCATGTGATTATGATAAAAAATTTCGACATCCTGTAATTTGTCTACAGAAAAACTTTCATTTCCATACTCTCTTTCTTTATTACTTGGATTATATAATCTTAAGGCTCTTGGTATGAATAAGATATCAGTTATATTTTCCTTAAGATTTTCAGATGATGTCTGAGTTGTCATTCTGCTCACTGGAATAGTGGTAACGTCCGTAGTTGCAATGTTGGTAGGAATTGTGGAAATGTGTGTAGTTCTGATGGTGGATCTTTCTACAGAAAAACTTTCATTTCCATATTCTCTTTCTTCATTATTCGGATTATATAATCTTAAGGTTATTGGTACAAATGGGATATTAGTTATATTTTCCTTAAGATTTTCAGATGATGGAAGAGTTGTGATTCCACTTGCTAGAATGATGGTAGCGAGTGTAGTTGTGGTGGTAGTAGGAATTGTACTAGCGAGTGTAGTTGTGGTGGTGGTAGGAATTCTGGATGTGTGTGTAGTTCTGATGGTGGATCGAGTAGTGGAAGTATTAATTGGTGCTGTAAATCTACCATTATTTTCTTCGAAATGTGGATGATGACAAACAAACTTAATAGGCAATGCTCTCCTTCCACAAAACCTTGAACGAGCTGAGTTGCCTACACAATATCTCGCTAACCGTGAAGATGGATTAGCCCATTGAACAACTCGTTCAGTAATTCCCAACCTTTGAATAATTTCATAACTAGCTATACCATAAGTACAATCCGAGGGGTTATGTTCTAATTGAATTATATTTCGTAAAAATTCACCGTTAACCGAAAAAAATCCAAAACTAATAAATAGTATTGGAGAAATTTGAATTATATCATCTAGTTTTCTATAAAGACTCTTCATGTCTTCTCAAAAGAAATTTTTCATAATGAATAAATCATTCGACTTTCCCCTTTCTTATTACTCATCTTTAAAGAATTTTATAACGAAGGGAGACTTAACCGATTCCACGAATAGACACGCCCGAACTCGTCCAACATCAGCGTTCATTCAACCGAAACGACATAACACCGTTCACCCCACCGGTCGCCAACCCAACCCCAACCATTCGACGATCGATCGCTCAACTCGTCGACACCCGAACCCCAAACCCATCGCATCGAAACCCGAAACCATTGCCCTCTTCACATCATCCTTCCCACAATTCCTCTCGACCAGCACCGCATCCTTCCCACAATTCCTCTCAAACTTCATAACCTTAGCTCCCAACACTCACACACCTATCCCCCCAAGCTTTCCATCAGACAACACCATTCTCCGAGGTTCTCGGGCTAAAATGTACCCAAAATCTCACTTTAAGTGCAAACGTGTGTAGATCTGCTCTCTACATACTACTAGCATCAAATTCCTAACTGAATGCAGTGCAGAAAGATCATTCCTGCTGTAAAAGTATCAGGGCTACATTCACTTTAGAGACCAATTTTGTTTTTTTAACTCAGTTGTTCACTAGGATCTCCACTTCAACCAATGATTTTTTAAGTAGTTTTAGAAATTGGCCATACCCAGTTTTTGTAAACTTATTTTGTGGTTATTGCTTGCAGGCTGTGTAAAAGCAAATACATTGCTAAATATACTCTTCTTCAAAACCCAACAAACATGAAGAACATTGCTATTGTGGGAAATGCGGTGAAACAGCTTGAAAAGGACATAAAAGAGGTGGAGAATGAGTTTCCTGGCTACTCCCTGTTTGTTGTGAAAAGAGACAGTCGTCTTCATACCAAACAGTTTATGAAAGTGGAGAGATTTGGTATTGAGCGAGATGCAACTTGTGAGCTTATTCTTCGAGGTTTACTACCTGGAAGTGATACTGAGGTAATGAATCTTATGTAAATTTATGAAATAACTTCATTAACATGTAAGTTGGTCAGTATTAAGGTTAATGCTGACTATAATTCCTTGGTCATTATAAAAGTTGAGCAGAAAAACTGTTTGTAATTTGCGCTTAGAATATTTTAGTTGTAATGTCATATTTTTAATCTAAAAGAGTTTGTTAAATTAAAATTCTGTCTTCATATACTTGTAAAATTTATAATTTATAATGATTGCTAAAAACTGTTCTGTAGTTGATTTTTAAAGCTCATAGTTTGCAGCAGTATTTTATTCAATGCTAGTAAAAACTCAACCCTGTAAAGGTTAGTTGTAGACACTTTTAATACCTACTTTTTACATGTCATACACCTTCATGTCAAAAATGTTGTAAAAATTGTTAAACATTAAACTGTTAACCAGTCGGTGTACTTACTTGTAATATTTGGTAGACCTATATCAAAAGCTTTCTCAATATTAGTTTAAGCATCACTTTACCCTCTGAATGCTTAAATCGGTGTATTCACAACTACCTTATTTTCCGCACAATAAATATTTTTTTCCAAATTAATCAGAAGTGTGCCTCATACTCCAAAGTTAATATGCATGCAATTATGAACACATTATTACTGGTATACCACATAAAATGTTATTTTTACAATAAACTGTTGTAGAACTATGTTAATAGCCTGAATATTAGTGGTACCTTACACACAATTTTTAAACACCTTTCTTAACTTTTAAACTAATTGATAAAGGCTTAGACAAACTGAAAAAGATTATACCTCACAGACTACAAGCTGTGAAAGTAGAGAAATATGCAGCCAAAACAATAATTGAGCAGAGAAAAGGAATTTTAGGGTTGGCGAGAAACCTGCGAAGAACTACCAAAGGGCAGAAGTTACTTTTACTGAAATGAAAAAACCTAAAAACGAAATAGCGGGCTCAAAGTTATATGGACATTTCGTCTACCTTCAATGATGGCGTATTTAAAAGTAAACGCAGTAGATGATGAGTTCATTGGATTCTCATTATCGTTTGATTGCAGTTACTCAAAGGCATTAGTAGTTTTTAGCATGTTATTTGGGTAATAGTTATTAAATAACTCTAAGCATGTCGTGGTAAGATACCAGTCATGATCTCTGATGAGTCATGTAATGTAAGCATACCGTTGAGACTCTTTTTGCCTCTATTATCTTTTTAAATTGGTCTACATTAAAATTTTAAATAGCATGTCTGTTCTTCTTGTTAAAGTTTATCAAATACACTTCTCCAAACAATGTAACCTTCAGCGCTTCATAATGCTGTACTCCAAGTACTCCAATGCCATTTGCAGGCCGACTGTTTGTTTTTTCATGATGATGTTTTTTATGGCTGGGGCCACTAATACTCCAGCGTGACTGATACACCAGAAAACAATGATAATCAGTTTCCTCCTCGAGCTTTGTAAAATATTTTATAGATAACTTGTTTGTGTGGGCTTGTTTGCAGGCGTTCTTTGCAGTAGTGCCCGCTCACATGATGTTTACCAGAAGAGGAAATCGAAGGCTAATGACAGCTAATAACATAGCCGCTGTGATGGGAGTAGCAGAACAAGTACCTCTCAAGAAGGTCTACCAGATTCGCTTAGAGCCTTTTGGAGAAGAACGACAACAAGCAGAGCTGTTGGAAGGAGAAACCCTGATGATCTTAAATGGTCATCATCCTCTGATAGGCTACAGGTACCACTACGAAGGTGAAAGAAATGAGGAAGTAGATGAAGATGAAGCTGATGTGATGGAGCCGCAAGAGCAAGCTCTACCATTAGAAGAAAGATTCTGCCTAATCGATGTGGCCCTGCTTCGTATCATGAGTGCAAATCCAGAAGAGATTCCACAGCAGTTACCAACCTATCGAGAAACTTCCCTAGAGCGTCTGGTAAAAATCACGACCCGGAACAAGCTGAAAATATACAATCGGCCTGCAAGAAGAGTGATTAGAATAGTTGTGAAAAACTTCTCCGGCCAACTCTGCAACAACTTCCACACAGTTCGATATCAAAAAAATGCAGGCATAGCTCACCATCTGCTGTTCAAATTAACTGAAGGGTAAGACATGACTTTATTTGGTAGAGATAGACTATAAAAATATTGCATTTACAGAGCCTCATACTCCTACTGTTGGTTATAGTTTTTGCAATTAGGAAAGGAGGCCCACTTGAAACTGAGGGAAAATACTTTTGCAAAAAATATTAAAAGCTTAAAAGCCTTTCTTCAAGATTTTAACAACAAATTATTTGATAATTTGCCTAGAATCGAGAATACGCACTATGCTCTTACCTTTTCTTGTCAACTGATTTCAATTTATTTCCTCAAATAGAAGTTCTTTTTGTTGACAGAGAGCTGACTAACGGTGACTCAGGCAGCATTGTCTACAAAGTGAGGCGTGATAGAGCGCTCTACCCACTGGGCATGCTCGTAGGAAAACTTGTTGATGGAATTTTTGCTAACACGTACTACAAAGCTGTCATCCTGAGTCAGGCTCTTCAGCATTTTCAGACACGTTACAATCTCAGAATCCTGACTCTCTATACTATTCCGGCAGCAGAAAATAACACCACTTCTACGGATGAAACCGATGACGATTTTGATGAAATAGTTGGCTAAAGTTAATCAGTGTATGCGTTCTTCACTATATGCGTAAGATGACGTGAAGCTACATCTTAGACACGGAGTTGGCTTTACTGACATATAATATTTATGCTGTGATTTTACACTTATTTAAGTCTAGTTTTAAGTGTTATATCCATATTGCACATTCGAGTTGTTCTCACATAAGGATGAGCGTTCCTTCTGAAATCCTGATATTAAACTATTCCATCATTGAAGCAATTCTGTCATTAAATGAACCGAACCAATTTCCTATGGGGCCTCTACTGCAAATGAATAGACTATTTACACTGTATGTGTTCACCTGTTTTGCTACCTTCTATTGGCTTCTTTTAAATTAGTTCTAAACTTTTAGCAAGTAAATCAACTTTTAAATTTTTCATTCAGCTTATGCTTGTGCATGTAAACAAGTCTGAGGCTACCAAAAGAGTGCAGTGCAGTGTTGCAATATTCTTTTACATTTTCTTTGTTGACTTTTTTAACGATTATCTTATCATTCACAATTTGTTTGTTTCACATGTCTTTTTTACAATTCTTCAACTACAGCAGATATTACCCTAACACTTTATACTGTCTCTGATTAAAAACAATGGCTACGTTGCTTGTGTAATATCTATTTATCTATTGTTACTTTAATAGTTTGAGAAATATTTTTGCTTTCAATCACGATTTAGTATTTTTGATATAGATGTACAAAAAATATACCATTATCTCACTATCGTAAATGTGATTTATTTCAGTTCTTTCATTTTGGATATTATGGTCTGAATTGAATGATTTCAACAAGACTCCAATTCATCAGCATTTAATTTAGTAGACTGACACTCTAACACCTGTACCAAACAACTGCCGTTAAAAGTTTCCAAATAATTGTGCAGCTCTTGGTTCTCTTTGCTTTATCTTCACACATGATGATATTTCACTCCTGCTTAATAGACTACGAAGATGTTAGAACAGAAAACAAAGTTTCAAGGCCAACTATGGGGTTCTTGTTATTCAAATCTAGTTTGAGAGTTTGCACCAAATTGATGTTTTACGTTAACACTTTATAGCCTGATCTTGTATATACAAGATTGCATCAGCTGTGAAAGCACTTAGAATTGTAAAATTCTTTTTGACTTCTCTGAACCTTTTAAAGCGCTCAGCTTATAGAGTGAAACGAGATAAACAAAAATAAAAATGTGTTCATAGTTTTTACTCAACAGTATCAAAAAAGGGATATTTCTACAGATAACGGAAAAAATATAATGCTTGGAGTATGCTGAATCTGCTAGTGTGTTTATACTTGTTCGAAATATGAAAGCAACTTCCTTCAATGTAAAGATAGTTTCTTCAAAATAAAAAGTTTTTTCAGCTGTGTTGCAGCTGTTTAGGTCTATGGTAAGGAAAAAGCCTTTCACACACATTGTAACATCACAGGCCTTGCACCGCCAAGTGGATTTATGCCCAACCATCTTGCTAATGTACTCACGCTTCTTCGAGCACGAGAAACAAACATTTGTTGGTCTGGGTTTACATGGAGTGGGAAAGAGCCAGATAGAAAAGTGATCAGCTTGTTAGTGCAACTGAGACTCTACAAGATCAGTAGGTCAGAGGGCTGTCAAAGCCGTGTCACGATGATAAAAAGGGAAATGAGAGCTTATTGTTGCAGTGGTTTTCAGGTTTCAGTTTTGCAGACATTAACTAGTGCTATCGTAAACATTTCAAAAATGCCCTAGCATTCCCAGAACAACATCTCTCACAGCATTTGACGGCGCTCCAGCAGCACTTGTATATGTCTCAAAATGGATGACTATACTATTTGAAGCATTAGCTACAACTTCCAACTACAGTTCATATGTATTTAGTTTCCTTTTCATATAGACCTTGAATGAATGAATGAATGAATGGATGAATGAATGAATAACAGTCTGTCGTGTAAAGGAATAATTGCACCTCATCAAGTTTAAGGTTGTGAGAAGGTGTGTAAAGCTGCTTTAACTTAGTGTTGAGCAGACCAACAAGTAGGTGTAATGATTGCAAATGGAGCGTGATTGAGCTTGTTGCAAAATGTGTGATATGATAGACGCATGGAGCTGGCCAATAATCACCACTGTCATTATGCATCTGCTATGATAATGCCCAGAAAATTAAAATTAATGCCTATGTGTGACTCTCTTATTGCATCCTCTTTTTTGACTGACTCTTTTCATTGCCTTTTAATTTTTTTCCATCACCCCTCCCCCCCCCCCCTCCTCCTTAATGCAATAACTGTTGAAACTCAGAGCGGGGTGAATTGGTACAGAAGCGCTGTGCAAAGAAAAGGTCATCAACAGTAGCAATTAGGCAATAACTACTTTTTCCCTTCTCTTTAATAATCAATTTCTACTTACTGTATAAATCATGAGCTCGAAATGCACAGAAGTTGGTACAGAGGCTCTGTGCAAGGCACAGTTAAAAAACAGTAGCATTCATGCAATAACTAATTTTTTTCTCTTTGAGAAC
Organism: Watersipora subatra; assembly: GCF_963576615.1. Taxonomy (NCBI): domain Eukaryota; kingdom Metazoa; phylum Bryozoa; class Gymnolaemata; order Cheilostomatida; family Watersiporidae; genus Watersipora; species Watersipora subatra. Next base: position 18,836,228 of record NC_088710.1, read on the forward strand.
TAACTTCTACTTTCTGTATAAGTCATATGAGTTGGACTATTAAAATTAGGGTTAGCAAAAAGCTTTTGATACTTTTATTTGGTTAATTGATTAGCGGAAAAACATTATCAGCACTTCGTTTGTTACAGCTCGTTTTTAAGAAATAAGAACAAGAAGTCGTCGCTGAACAAAACATTATGCAATACAGAATTATGCATATCCTAATATGGCTATACACACATTCATTGCAGGATAAAATATTGTACCCTGGCTACTAGCACTTCTAGGTGGATATAATGATATTATTATTTAACAGGTTGCAGGCAGAAATTACCGTAGTAGTAGCAGAATAATAACCTCTCACTTTGTAACATTTTAGAGAAACATGAATGTAGTTCTATCATGTGGCGTTCATTGTGTTAGTTTAGTCAACTCTTGCTCTAATAAAATATAAAACATATGTATAACAATCAGGATTTACTACAAGAGCTATATAATTGGTATAACTTTATCTGTGGAAGGCCCATTTTCTTTCTATGCTTGCTTATATACTTTGTATCTTCTACTCTCACAATGTCATTAACTTTGTGCAACACCAATGACCACTCCCAACTGCCACGGTCTAAGACATTAATGTAGCTCGAGCCATCAACCCCGATTATACAAAAGCTTGATTAATTAAAATTAGATTATCAAATGAATCAGAATTAGAAATTGTCTTTTCTTGTCATAACCGTAGAAGATAACCTAGATTTGAGCGAGGGTAAAAGTTTCAGTCAATGTTGGGCTTAGTAATATAGACAACAACTAATACAAACTGTACTATTTTGCGTATTCTAATGAACAATGCGCATATAATATTTAGCTTTGTGACTATCAGAAAGCTTATGGCATGACTGGCCATTCATAGACTCTAAAAACAATGGTGCTAACTGAAATGGCAAATAACGTGATTGAACTGATAAAAAGCTGCATCGAAACTTGAAACGCTGAGCTAAAATACTTCAGTAAAAATGATTGCAGATTGGCATCTCAAACGAATCTTTTAAGGAGATTCATTGTTGCCTCTTTTGACTTCACATGTCATGCTTTAAATCCTATTGAGGAAAGCTACTCAGGGGTATAAACTCTGAAAAAAACAAAAAGGTCAACCACCTTTTATATATGAATGGTCTAAAGCTTTTTTATGGCAAGTTTAAAGCAGAGCCAGAGGCCCTAGTAAACACAATCAGAGTATTTGTGAATTATTTATGTATGAAGTTTGAACTGCAAAATTGTGCTACATTGCTGATGAGATGTGGAAGGAAGATATATGTTTTAAGTAACAATATACTGGAAGAACAGGAGTTGCAAGAACTATGAGATGGATTCTATAGGTACCTAGTAGTACTAGCAGCAAATCAGATAAAGATTAAAGATATGATGGAGGAGGTCAAAACGACATAGTACCAAAGAATAAGGAAAGCGCTTGAATAAAAACTGACAAAAAGGAATACAGTTGAAGCAACAAACACATGAGTAGTGGCAGCAGTGTGTCACACTGCTTGAATATTTTATTAGACTGTTGATGATTTGAAAAAAAAATATAGAAATGCTAAAAAAGCTGATGACGATGAATTGTGGGCTTCCCCGAAAAGCAGATGTACACAGACTGTATATTAAAATAGACATAGGAGGTAGAGGAATGGTTTGAGGACCCTGTGAGAACTGAGGAATGCAGTTTATCAGACTACACAAAGAAAATTAGTTTGGATGTAGATTCAGTTTTAGATGATCTTTTTAAAAATCAAACCGAAGATAAAGGAAAATAACACATGAAAGAATAAGGAAAAGAAAAAAGGCTTTTCATGGTCAGTGCTCTTAAAATATAGAAGAAACTGACAGTCCTTCTTGGAGTTGATAAAGACTGGATGGCTGAATGAAAGAAAATGATTAATATTAGCTGCTTAAGATCAGGCATCCTCTACATAAAATTACAAGGTGAACATCATGAAAAAAATGGGCAGCATGAAGTGTGGGATGTGTGATAAGTGGGATGAAGTGGTGATGCACCTGTTCGATTGTTGTGAGAAACTAGCAAAGAGAGAATGTATAAAGAGAAACTACCATGTGACTTCCATCAATTACTAGAAGTTGTGTGGTATCAATTGAGTTTCAACAAGCAACCACTAGTTTGCCCACCAGGCTGAGTCAGTGTTGGAAATTGAGAACAAGTAAAGATTTTGTGGGGTTTTGACATACACACTGACAGGGTCATACAGGCTAGGAGGCCTGATATTGTAGTAGTGAACAAGCTGCGATCAAAAACACTGATTACAGATATTGCTATTTTTGGTAATATCTGAGTAAAGCGAAAAAGAGTCGGAAAAGATTTGGAATTGCTAGACCCTGGGATTGAAGGTAGTTCAGATGTAAAAAACAACAGCACAAGTCATTCCTATCTAGCCTTTGGTGCCAAGCATCTGGTGGCCACTTGGATAGCTGTACTGAGAATTGACATGAAGAAACGCACATTGCTGCAACAGACAGCCTCATCAAAGTTTGCTAACATTTTTTAGGAAAGTCGACTAAAATCCTTTAGTGAAACGAGATTGATGACACAAAACAAAATCAGCTTAAGCCTTGATAACAACAATAATAGTAATAAAATCGTTGCGAAGCCTAGTACAGCCAGTCAGTATATCTGCATATAATGTAGGAATGATGTTTGGACTACAGAAGAGTGCCACATCGTCAATAAAAAGAAGCAAAAAGGATAATGCAGAGATAACGCTACCTGACAAAAAATAATGAATAACCTAGATGAAACTTTCTATAAATATCTTGGACTGCTGGAAGTTTGCAGAATATAACGAATAAAATGATAGAAGAATAAAAGAGTACAAAAAAATACTTACATTAACCTTTTCACTGCCGTTAATGTAAAAATTTAGCTTTCAGTTTACTGCCAGTCATTTTCCTGAACATCGATGATTTGGCTGCATAATATTAATACAATGTTATTCAAGTTCAAACCTTATCTCGAATAAATTAGTTATGTATTGTTGTAGAAGTCTGTGCTGAATAGCCACTCGCAAGTCGGTTCTGTATACAAGTTGTCTGTACAAGTTGCATGTACAAGTTGTCTTTTACCGAATGACTAATAGCTTTCATGCGCAATTGTAATTGTTGCAAGCAAGGTGACTAGTAAATAAGTATGGCTCTTGATGATTCAATCTCTGTAAGCATGAAAACACCGAGTATTTAAGGACATATAAATGCAAGAAAGTGTAATGCTGAAAAAAGTTTATCAATAATAAATACTCAAACAGTTACACTTTTAACTGAAAGAATGTCAAAAATTTATAAATATGCAAAAAGCTGCGCAGAGGTAAATTAATGCTAGCAAGCTGTTCTTTACTGTGATAAAAACGAAATTTTTTGCCTTCTATTTCTAGGCTTTGTAGTTTACATTTCTTTGCTTTGTGGTTTTTGTTTTCTCCCTAACGCTGGAGCACAATTGCTTGTTTAGCAAGTGCTGGGTGTTAAGTTCATGGGTTTTCTAAGCAAGCTGACTTCCGAATTACAGGGCTAATTCGAAAATAACTGAACGCATATATGGCAATTTGAGAGGCTCAGCTTAGTAAACTCATCACAATATTTTATGTTGCCAACATGTAGCATTTTATGTTGCCAAGATAAAATATTTTAAACAAACAAAGCTATGGCCAAATTACCATTTATCTATACTTTGGGCATTGATAAAGCTATGTGAAGCTACCTTCTTTATGAAGCTAAAACGATCCTATGCAATATTCCTTACTCTTACAAAACTATTATTTTTACCAACATCAGAGTCAGTGCTGCCACTTTTATTGTCCAAGTATTTCATGGATTCTAAATCTGAATCGGCTATTTCATTAACAAAAACTAACTCGGGAGGTTATTGCAGAAGCCGTACGACAACTAAAAAGTCCAATCGTCAGTCAAAAATGTTTGTTTTTGACCTGGAATTTCCTGATAAAAGAATAGGATTTGCTATAAGTGCCCCTGCAACGATGGGCTGCCAATTTAGCTGCGTTTACTTGTGACATTCGATACAAAAGCTCTGATAATCTTAGCATTGCAGATGCCATGTCAAGACTTTTACAGGTATGTAAACTAGTTCACTACAACCAGCTGCAACTTTTTGCACTTAAAGCGTCTTAGTAACCTGTCTGTCACCATTCTAAAGGTTAAAGATTAGATGACCAAAGATTCTTTACGGGCTAACGTGTATCAATATATTCAATTGGGATGGCCTCAGCCTATTACTCAATCCTTAAAGGTCTTTTTTTCTTATTGAACAGAACTATCTACAAATGATGCTTGTATGTTAAGACAAAGCTCCTGAATGGTCAGATTATCATCACATCTTCGCACCTATCTTTCTCCTAATCACTTTCCTCTGCAAGCATAGTAATGTCAATGATTAACAATTGCAATATAAGGTACAACACAACTAAAATACTAAATTGCAGTTAAAAATTCTCTCAACCATTTAAAAACTTCCTTTCATAATGGGTGTCTGACTAGTTAATCTTCGTAATTTTAAACCTTGCCTACTGCATCAAGCGCCAAGAACATGTCAGAATAATAAAAATGAAAACAATTGTTAGAAACTAATTCTGTTTGCCTGAACTACATGTAGATGAAGACATGGTAAAGTGTGCTAAGAATGTAACATGGTTCAAACTAAACTTCTATCAGACACAAATCATTGGGAAACAGCAGACATCTGCTGCTAAAAAGCGCACTTGAACTTTGCACGGTCACTGAATAAATGACCTAAAGTACTTACTCATTTTTCAACTACTATATCTGATACAATGACAACCTTGAATATTCTGTTTGCATGACAGGTTCTTCCCATCATAATTTTCAGTGACAAGTGCTCTCACTTTTCTTCTGATAATTTCAAGTAGTTTCAGTTTAGGTGATGAGATGAAAATCATAACCTTACCACCATATCATTCCTAGAGTAATGGGCAAGTAGAGTGATGGCTACAGACATTCAAGTTATCATACAAGGCAAGCAGAAGACACTATGTGAGCAGTGAGTGGATAGACTCATTTTAAAATATCGCACAAGAGTTATTGCCACTACCTGGAAGACATCCTCATATTTGGACTGTGGTCGAACCATAAAAAAACTAGAATTGGCTTACTTAGACCATTAGCAGCCATACTTGTAGAAAAGTATGAATATACACCAAGATTTGACATAAGGTCATTAATTTGGTATCTAGACTACAAATCACTTAAACCGAAAATGGTTATCTGTAAAAATAGTCAATGCTATATAAAACTATGTTTTAGGTTCAAAATGCAGAACAATCAGAAATACAGCTGCCATGTCACCATGATTTGCTATATTCTCGATCAACTGAGTGGCATCAAGAAAAAAAAGCTGATGAGAACAGTCAGGTAACAAAAAGGCAAACAGCCATTTCTCTATGTCTAAACATTACACTGCTTGAAGAATTAAAACAAAAAAAGGATAACGAAAACAATTATGTCACATTAATTTAAGTTGTACATTTACCAGCACTGCAATTTCAGCAACCACGGATTATAGATTTACGGTTTCAGATATATAAGAATTGACAAGCGCAAATCAGGCTAGAAAAGGTGCTGCAAGTTTGAATGACTTTGTGTCAGAATAGGTTCTACACACCTACTTTCTTTGAATGTCCTTTAGCAATCACTCACTCTGAAATTTGGCAGAGGAAGCGGTGAAATGCATACAGCTTGATCATTTTTCCACACAATTAGAAGTTATCCTCTCATTGCCTTGCTACCGATAATTAGTGGTTATCTGTTCTTATTTATATCAATTATTAATGCGCGTGTTTACTGACTGCATACCCATAAACTGACTGATACCCATGACTGATACCCATGAACTGTACTAATCAAAAATCATTGTTGTGAATCAAAAGACAGATGAATCAACAAAACTTGCATTCATTGGTTGCTTAACACTCGGCTACATCACGTATCTACATTTTGCATGCATCACCGACCCATGTGTACACACTATCTACCACATCAGTTTAATTACTACTGCTGACGTCTTCTATATATTACAACAGGTAATAAATTAACACTCTTCAGTCAGGGAGAAGAATAGAAATTAAAAATTCATTTCAGAAGGTCTATGATCAGTGGTTGCGTGCTTTAAAGAGAATCCTTGTAGTCAGAATTTATAATACAGCTTTTATTATACAGTTTTTTACAGTAGCTACAGTTTTTTTTTGCTTTTGTATCTATGTGATTCTCTAAGCACATGCTTACTTTCAGTAAAAACAAATAAGCAATTACATCTTCTGTTTTTTGTAGTTTTACTAGTTTGTTCGATAGACCAACCATAAACTAGCCATAGGCAATGGCCCGGCTGTAATCACATTTCCCATCAAGCCCTTGCACACTATCTACCTTTTTAATACTTAAGGTTTATCAACGGACCTTCCTTAGATTTGCATAAGTGTCAAAACACTGACTCTGCTATTTTTCGCAAAATTTGCAAATTCACTAAAAAGCTGCAAATTGTCTAGCTCACAATTCATCATTAATGTATTTTTACATTAAGCTATTTTAAAATACTTATTCTAAAAAAGTTAAAAATTGAAAATATTCACTGTAATATGATGTTTAAAATCACCCTAATTTTTAAACCACTATAGTAATAGTGTAGTTATAGGCCAACTCTTAAAAAACATATTTTAAGGTGTCAAGTATTGGCATACCTGTTTTCAAGATTGCAGCCAATAATGCTCTCAGTCCTTTCTATGGTGATTTCAAATATCTTCTTATACGTTTGTGATACGATAACTTCAAGATTGTTTTCATTTGTACTCATAACTGTCACAGAATATGTGTAAGAGAGTTAATGCATGTTACTATTACCAGCATCTAGTCCAGTTGACTTTTCTTTGACCTACAATTACGTCGGAGTGCATCACATATTTAGGTTGTATAAGGTGAAGTACAGATTAAGTCGACAAATAAGCATTGCTATTTGCGCCTCAGATACAACTTCAAAGCAGTTGAAACGCTTACAGAAACATTTTGAACTTGTCTGATGATTTGCTACTCGTTGTTTCTTGATTTTTTTTCATAAAGCCATTGTTTTTAGGTTGATCTGACACACTTTGATACTCATCAATATTCGCAACAATAGCAGTCATTTTTGTGTGGTATTACTGCATTGTTTTAAATACTGAGCCCGGCTTTGTTTATTGTTGAGCAACACTGATTGTTCCATTTTACTTTGTAGACAAAAATAATTTTTTCATCATATCTAATATTTAAAAATGCTATTTCCTATAGTTTCTCTGTTTTTTTTGGCGAGAAAACATCCATAATACATTAAAATACATGTATAAATGTATGTGGGAAGGCACATACTGTAAAACCTCTATTTGAAAGCCATGGCACTCAAATTTTAAACCTTCCTTATAGTTGTGCTTTATTAAAAGTGATATGCAAATAACGGCAAAGGCTGCACTGTTAAACTGTGTTTCAGGAATTTGGGAAGATAGATTTAACCCTTTTATGGGTGGAACTAATGTTGCCTATATTTTGCACTCTTTTTGAACAGAATGTTGTCAATTTTTAGATGCAAAAAACCTGCTAACTTACCTCTAATTTGGTGTAGAGCTCAAAATAGATATGCATTGGGAATATAAAAAATATCTCTACCAGTTGATGTTTGTTGCTTGCAATTAATCTACAATGATTTCGTATTCTGAACTGTAAATTTTTGAATGAAAACTTCTATCTTTTATTTAATTATAAATTTCAAAGTATCTTTTTTATTTTATAAATATATTTAACTATGTTGCCTAAAAGTCTATGAATATGTTTTGGACATTTTGCAGGTAAAACCAGCTTTGCATGAGCAATAGAAGAAAAGTTCGATTCATTGATATCTGAGTTTAGATGAAAAAAACGATGACATGAAATAATATGCTATAAATCAGCAAAATTATTAGTTTTATAATAATAATTTATCAAGTGCTAAAAGTATATTTTTAAAAACACATAACATAAAGGAGCCATATTTATAAAACCTTCAGCAACAAAGCTTTACACTTCTGAAACAACAACATTTGCATTGTTTGCTCGGCCAGTTGTATTCGTATTGTTGTTTCCGCTTGATGTCATTTCATATTTTTCTGGCTATATAATACCTTCCAAAGTGTGTTTTGACTGTAACTCCTTTTTCCAATGATGAACTAGTCGATAAAAGCTTCCAATCAAATTTAAGCAAATCAAAACTTTTAAGCATTGTCATTTAAAATGCAAATTATTGAGAATAAAGAAAGATTTTGGTCATGTGCAAGCTTGCCCATGCTCAAGTAAAATTTTAGCCTCAAAATATTAGTATGCAGATTCCAATGCATATGCTAAAGTGTTAGTTACATTGGTTGAGGTATTAAAACAGCACTAAACAACAAACTAATATTAGCCTGATGCAGTTATATATTAATTATATTAGTAATTATTATTATATTAGTATATTAGTTATATTATTAATTATTTCAAGGGCACTGCTTTTAAAGTTTTACCAAGAAAACTGTAAAGCTTTAGATTTGGAAAACAAACTTTGATACAAACAACAACTACAAAATGATTAAGTATTAATGATGTACCCACGTCATTATTCTAAATGTGTCATAGTTGTCATTATCATTCCCAAGCGATAACTTTGTTTTGCCCAAGCATTCGTTCATAGTAAATAAGCTTGTTAAACATCTGCTAATGAAAGTATTAAAAATACCTCATCTACTGAGGACACTTATATTTCGCTAGTATTTCATTTCGTGAGTAGCATTCAGAGTAAAATTTTGCTGCAACTTAATTTCGCAGCTCTGATGAGTGCGACAATATAGTGATGTGAAAATAAATGCAGTGGAACAAACATAATTAGATTACTCAGGTTCAGTTCACCGATAAAAAAAATTTCAATTTGGAATTATTTTGTAATTGTGAACCGCAGGTAGAATGGTGTACGCGAGGTCGACAATGCAATTTGATTGCTTGCTGCCATTTGTTACTTGGACTATCAATGAACAAAGCTATTTAATTTGGCGTTTTCGCTCGTTCGTTATGATAGATTAGTTTTGCATATGAAATTTCCGCGAGAGGATGACTAGATGACGCGAATACATAAGTGTCTTAGGGTATATATTGATACTGGCTATAAAGTCAATAGTTATCACTATTTTAGCATAACTAAGCATATTAGGGCTTATTCTTTTTAGCTGCTAAAATATGGATAACTAAAATATAGATATGCTGCTAGGTTAACTAGGTTAACACTAAGACCAAGGAAACAGATTAAGGCTGAAAGGCTTAATCTGCTTCATTGATCTTAGTGTTAATCAACATGCGACTTGATCTGCTCAATCTTAAAAACTTCTTATAGACTGTTCTGATAAACAAGAACATCAACATGAAGCATAGTTATTGTCTCAGTGTTATCTTAGTTATTGGGAAACCAGCTCACCTTGATATTTATTCCACACACGTTTTAGATTGTGACTTGAAACAAATTCTTGAGCAACTAAAGATAACAACCAAAAAATTTTGTTTTTTCAGACAAATACTAGCACACCTCATGTCATCAGATGCTATGTGTTGTATGAATCAGCTTGAATTTGTTTTGAGAGATAACTTAACTAAAGGTTGTTAAACTAGATCCGGTATGAATTTTCTGAAAAATAACTTGCTTTACAACGAGTATGATAGATATCTTACATATTTGTATGAAATTATGTCCAATATTCTCTATTAAATGCACTGATATCTATCTAGTAGGTCCCTGCTATACTACTTCAATTCATACTAGTATTAGCATCATAATAAATACCTATTGCAAATACCCTTGATCAAAAACATTGAAATTTTATACACATACTCTACATATGTATTCTTCAGGCTGTTCAATACCTTCCAGAGTTTTCTGACCTCAACTTCTTTTCTGACAGCTGTGCTAGCTAATATTTCCACCAACTGTTTTTAAGTAGACTGAAACTTTCTACGGGATGCTATATTGAATAAAAATATCTAGCCCGAATAAAGAAAAACAATTCAAAGTAGCCTCAAAATCTTAGCTTCAAAATATGTAGTAGCACATTTTCCATCAAAACTGCAAAAGATTTTCTTCACATAGGTCAAAGTATCAAGACCGCGTTAAAAAGGAACTACTATCAGCCTGATACAGCTATCATTTATTTCTATATGGTGTTGCAATCAAAGTTTCTAATGAGAAAACCTCAAGATTTAGAGTTGGAATATGGGCTATGATATGAAGAAAGAACAAAAAACAAACAAATGATTTAATTGTTATTGGAGTAAGCGAGTTCTTATTATTACGGTTTTGTAGGCACTTTTTTACAGATCGCTTCTTATTGTAGGCTTGTGAAGATTACGAATGTCAAATAGTATCTGTCAAACAGTAGTGGCATTCAAATAGATGTGGCATTCAAATAGATTTGGCATTTGATTAAAGATTACGCTCAATTTTTTATTACCAGCAACATTCTTTGGACACTTTTTTACTGATCCCTTCTATCAAGGATTGTTAAAGATCAAGGGATGTCAAAGTAGCAGTCAACTAGTAAAACTAATGAAGCAGCTTGAGTAATGAAGCCTGAAGGCTTCATTAAGAGCGAAAGCTTTTGGTTTCTATATTTGGTTGTTCAAGAACTTGTTTCAAGTCACAATCTATAACTACACTGTATGTAGTCAATAAATATCAAGGTGAGCTCCCAGGGCTGATACTCCCCCCTAAAAGGCCCATTAGGTTCGGCCCAAAATCACGTTTTAGGGGGGGTTTTCAGACCATAGGGCACTGTCAGTGAATTTGCTACTTTAGGGGGTGTTTCCACAAGCAAGCCCGTAAAAGGGCCCATGCTCATTAAGGTTTTATTCAGCCAAAGTAATACCAAGAAATTGCACCGAAATTCCAGTCTTCATTTTAAAGCAGATTTCTGCTGCTTGCTTGCTAACAGGAAGGGAAAAGAGACAGTCGACACTGCATCATCTTAGCCACCCTTTAGCAATATATTCAGAAAGAATGATATGATATTTATTTTATTGATATTCATTATGTTTTTCTTTGCAAATGAAAATGGTGATCTGATGGTTGTTTGGAATCAGTTTTATTAACCTTTTTGCAGGTATAGCGACATTTTGTTGTTTTGCGATACTAATGTTAATGGGCAGAGCAACTATTATGTCGCCACACGAACGGTTTATATAAATTGATTTATGGTTAGCTAATTGCCTTTTTTGTTTAATTTCTTTACCAATAGTAAACTACAATATGTTTGTCTCTGTTAGCAACAAAAAAATAAGCCGTTTGCAGAAGAAAAAAACGATCGTTTTTGCAATACTAAACAAACGAAAAATCCGAAATAAAAACGTATTTAAATTAAATTGAAAATTTTGTTTGTAGCTTTTTTTTCTTTATTAATGCATGAATCATATTGGATGTTTAGCGGGGCGTGGAACCTGGGCGCCCTCTAGGGAACTCCCAGTTTTTAGGGGGTCTGTTTAGGGGGTGTAGGGGGTGTTTAGGGGGTGTATTTCAAATTGATCAACCAGGTGATTGGGGGTACAATATCCAAATTCAAATTGACCAACCAGGTGATTGGGGGGTACAATATCCAAGTCTGGGCCTATCCAGGTGGGTGTTTTTTTCAGAGTATCAGCCCTGGGGGTGAGCTAGTTTCCCAATAACGACGTACATGCACATGTAGGATAACACTGAGACGATAGCTATAATGAGATTAATGAAGCCTGAAGGCTTCATTAATCTCATTACTGCTCAGGTCCTCAGGAGCTTCAGTACTCTTATTCAATTATATAGCTGCTTAATCTTATAGCCTTCCCTGATAAACAGGAAAGTCAGCGTGAAGCATAGCTATGGTCAGTGTTATCCTACATGGACATGTAGTTATTGGGAAACTAGCTCACCTTGATATTTATTGACTACATACAGTGTAGTTATAGATTTTGACTTGAAACAAGTTCTTGAACAACCAAATATAGAAACCAAAAGCTTTCGTTCTCTAGACCAATACTAACGTAGCCGATGTCATTAAATGCTGTCCTACCATACGGATTGGTTTGGTTTTTGAGGGATAATATAACTAAAAGTTTTTACAACAAAATTAGTTGGATTTTTTTTAACATAAGTTTTTCTACTATTAATAAGATAAGTATTTTACTTATTTGTATAAAATTCTGTCATAACCTGCTGATTAAATGCACTTAAATCTTTAGAATTGGCCCCCGTCATATGAATTTAATCCATTCCACAGTTGGCATCAAAACAACTACATGGTAGTTATTGTAAATACCCCTAGCCAATTAACTCAAGCTTTTATATGCATATTGTACATATTAAAATTATTAACCAAATTATGTTTTTAGCGGTTATTTGATGCAATAAATTTGTATTGCAATAAAATCTTTTTCTTATTTATTCCTTCAATCTCATATAAATTTTAGGACCTGTGACTAACAAATTAATGTTACATATGTGGTTTTAAACTTATGATAAGCTTCATTTATTGCAAATATTTTAGTAAATTCTAAGATACACAATCAATTTGCCTTTTGCTTGCCTTTGAATAATTTTCTTTTTCACTCATGCATCAAGCAATTAAAAAACACAATGAACTAAGAGAGAGCGGACTTTTTTTACAAGAAAATGCTTTTAGTTTTTTAGTTTTCAGCAGTTAAATTTAGAAAGCATCAGAAATTGAAAGTGTGTAAATTGAAAGGGTATTTACAGGTAAAAATGAAAAATTTAAAAAATTGGTAATGAATATAAAAAACGTTATAAAAAACATAATGCAAAAGGTAATAAATATGAGTTAATAAGTAAGTGCATACTCTGCTTATAACTTGCAATTGTGATAAGGACAAATAAGATTATAAGGAATGATAATGGCACCTCAGGGTAGTGGTAAGTGGTAGTTGAAGATGCACCTACTTGCAGATTTTATGGGTCTGAGTGCACAACTAATGTCATGTGGATTTTGAACAACGACCTTTGAACAATGGACGAAAAATGGAGTACAGGCAAACATTAGGATTTATATATAATATACATGTATATGTATAGATTTAATTTTTACATACATTAATCTTTGTGGCCCATCTAATAAATATTTTACTACACGGTCCTTTGCTAATGTAATGTTTATAGAAGAGACTGATGCGTGAAGTTTCCTGTTTATTTTTATGCTTTTCTGGGCCTCCTCAGCTATTCCCATGTATAGCTAAATGTTGCTATTGAATTTATAAAGATTTCAAAATTAAACTAGCCACTGCATTTTATAATGGGATGACTGTTTAGACAAGCATTGATTTGATATTATTATAATCATGTTGCCTTTGCTTCAAAATATCATATTTCATGTCCACAAACTTATGACAGAACTATGAAGATATATTTTTTTAAAATACCTTTTTACTGCGTAAAGCATTTTGGGTGTTTTCACAACTTGTTCAAATACATTATGAAAAGAATTTGATTCAGGTTTCTTTGGTAAGTCAGATATTCTAGAAATGAAAGCTACCTCAATTTACTTAAACTAACTTTATTTTACAGAATTCAAACTTAATAAATGTATGGTTTCAGTTTAATCATAAGGTATGCCAAAAGCAAATATATCTTTAGTTAACATACCCTTGATGAACCAAAAGACTTAAAATAATAGTCACTGAAAAATGATCAAAAGTGCTTTTAAAACAATTTTGTTTGCAGGAATTTGTCTTCAATCAAGATGTCAGATGAAGTTGCTCCCACAGGTCTTGAAGCAGGTAAAAAACTAAACAATTTTATTCTATATATACTGTATGTTAATTCAGGCTGTCAAGTTTTCTAGCTGGTCAAGTTTCTTCAATTTTCCAACTTAGTTATTTCTCAAGAGGTATTTTTAACACATAACAAATATATATATATATTGACTTTCACATTGACTTTTTTAAAGTCTACGAGGCAAGCTAGTTGTTTCATGGCAAGAAGTCAACTCTGAGCTGCATTGATGAGGCTTCAATAGCCGAAACAGTACTGTCTGCAGCATGAGTATATATATATATATATATTTATACATATATATATATATACATATATATATATATATATCTATATATATATACATGTATATATATATACCTATATATATATATATATATATATATATATATATATATATATATATATATATATATATATATATATATATATACATGTATATATATCTTTGTATTAATATATATAGCAAAAAAATTGATAGTTGATGCATCTAACAACTTTTTGTATAAAATGATTCCAAGTAGTGATGGAATACTAAAAGCTTTTAGGGCTGGCTGTGCTCCTGTCCTAACGTAAACAACAAAAGTCCTAACTCAAGACAAACACCGTTCCAGCTTTAATGGAAAATTCCAAATCTTTACTTTTCAAATATGGTTCTCATGAAAAATGTGAAAATTTTAGACCAATTTCAATTTTTCCCGTCTTTGGTAAAGTTTTAGAGAAACTGATAAACCAGAAGATTTTAAACTACTTAGAGACACATAAATTTCTTACAATCTATCAATATGGCTTTTAAAAAAAAATTAAGTTCTACAGATGCAGTCATGAATTTCAAAAATCTAACTCTTGAAGATTTCAACCAAGGATATACTGCACTCGAGATTTTTATTGATTCTAGTAAAGCTTGCGATACTATTGATCATAACATTTTACTGACCAAGATGAAATTGTTGAGTTGTGGCAAAAATCGCATCTGATGGATAAAAATTAATTTGACAGATCGCTCCCAAACTACATAGGTATATGATAAATTCTACTTACACATGCATTCAAATTTTAACAATATAACTTATAGAGTACCACAAGGTTCAATTTTAGGCTAAACGCTATTTTTAATATATATTAACGACTTATGCTCTAAACTAAAATTCTTAACGCCTATATTGTATGCTGATGATACTAGCTTATTTTACAAATCAAAAAACTTAAATGATGACATTAACCTCATAAACACTAATTTGGTAGCACTCACAAGATGGTGTCAACAAAACAAATTGACTATTAACATTAAGAAGACAAATTACATTGTTTTAAAGAGCTATCAAAACCAATTTAAATAAAATAAAAATTCTCTCTTTTTAAATGGCGATTCAATTAAAAAAACAGACAATATTAAATTTCTCGAAATAACTATTGACAACAATTTAAACTGGAAATTACATATAGAAAGCTTATTAAAACAGTTACATCCACTTAGTGGCCTATTGTACCAATTATCTCCTCATTTACCACAAAATATTCTAATTTTACAATATAACTCATCGATCAATTCAAAATATCCATATTGTATTGAAGCCTGGGGGAATGCTTCATTAATTTATCTTGAAAAATTATTTATTTATCTAAAAAGAGTAGTTCGCATTATTAACAAGAAATCTTTTTATTTCTTGACAAGGGATGTATTTACAAAATGCAGCATATTGAATGTTAGCCGGTTGTTTAAATTTCAAACTTTGCTTAGAGCTCATGTATCTTTTTACTCATCATATTATCATCTCTCACAGCACTATTACACTCAAAATTCTAAATTCAACTTATCTCTACCTAAATCATCTTCCGCTGCTGATCACAAAAAACAATTTATCAAGAAGCTGTTTTGTGGAACACTCTGCCTATTCCTATTCAACTCGTTGAAGGACCTAGACAAACTAATTGATGATTTCAACTTGTGAAGGAGTAACTAAAAAAAATTTTTTTTATTAAGCTTTCAACGAAGTTACTGTACAATTAAAACGGTAGTTCCATGACAAACTCATGTGATTGCTTACTTTCCCGGTGAATTTTTAACAATATTATTTGTTAGTTACTATTTTTCTCAAGGGTTTTTGCTTGGCCTTTGGTTGGTGATGACAGATTACTAAGAAGAGTACCCAGTCTAACCAATTTAGACCAATAACTCACATTTTAACCGTTTAAAACTCAAAGAGTATCAATGTGAAAATATATTTATTGTTGAGTTTAATGTATTAAAATGATTTCACAAGTTATTGATTAAAGGGAGGAACGCTTTGGTTGAGCGAAGAGCTAGGATTTCATATGTAGTATCACCAAAAGCTGGAAAAAACTGTCAGACTTGCTAAATATAGATGAGAGCAAAATTTTACATGTGCGAGGACATGTACTTACATTGATAAAAACTGCAGACATTTAAAAAATAGATCAATTATTCAGTTTAATAGTAATGAAATGTTAGATTTATGGCTGACACTAAAAATATAGTACCATTTTCAAAGAAATTATTATATCTCAGATGGGTCTAGAACATGAAATCCTTGTAACATTTTTTTATCCTTTCAGTAAATGAACAACTCTTCTACTGAGAGGGAAGAAAGTGCTGTAAGTTGTGTCAGTTGTGTACTTTTGTGGGTAGTGCAAAGTATTCATTTTATTTTTTTCCAAAACTTTGATAATAACAAAGGTTTATGGGAATTGAACAAACATTTTTAATAGTCATTTGTTTTGGATAGCTTACTTAGTAAGTCAACTAGATGATTCATAACTTAAATTTGAAAAAAAAATGTCTTGACCAGTTTACTAGTTTAAATACTGAGAGAAGAAAAAAACTTGAACTTCAGGCCTTTATCAGTAAATTACTGATAAAGGCCAAAGCAATTGGAATGAAGTGACTCAGATCATCTGTGTTTGTAGGTTTTGGGTCAAAACTCCAATGTTTGGCAAGGGACCTTTTCAGCTTTGCAAGAAAAGCCACTAAACATGAGAGCAAACCTTGCACAATGAGTGAACGATGTGAAGACATCAACAGTACAGCTCAAGCATTATATGAAGGGTCAAGAGGAGCTGGCAAAAAAAGTTCATTTTTGCCAGATGCTGGTGAGGGTTTACTTTTATAGACATCATTTGATGCTTTTGATATTTCCATAACAGTTTTCACATTATTTAATTGTTTGGTGGTCTCCTACAAGCTTGAAAGATATTGTACATAGCCAATTATATGCAGGCTGTTGAAATGAAGGGAAGGCAACACTGAGTTTCATAGTTATAATCTAGTAAACTAAAAGTTTTATACACCAAAATATTAATAACCATAATGATGTCTTAGCTGCTATGTTTAATATACAAATATAGGCGTATATGAGCGCTGAGTCTGGAATCTCAATATATTATTCGCTTCAACCACGATTATTGCTGATTCTATGATTGTCTGCATTTATAAGAAGAGTGTTGAGGTAGAAATGTTTAAAGCTTCAGATATTTCCTTATGAGCACCACTTAACTGAATAGAAAATATCAATAGTTAAGTTTGATGCAGTTTGAATCACGGAAGGGTGGTGGGGTTCTGCCCGGGCATTTAGATCCTGGTGTGCCTGACCTTCAGCCGGTGATGCTCAGGTGGCCGCAGTGGGAGCGACCATGTCCTCAATATTTGAATGACTATAAGGGATAGCCCGTGAGCTTTTTGAAACTGGGGAGAAATGTGAGTTAATAGTCACATGGTGCTCGAAGGGAGCTCATAAGAGTTTTTTGGGCATGTACCACTGGAGGTGAGAATCAGACATGTTGCATTCTGGTAAAAGGCTCCGTTTGGGTAGCTCGTGATTTTATGAGGTTTTTGCTGTGCTACAATTCAACTGTCTTTCTTGTCCATTTGTGTCTTAATGACTCGTGATTAAATTATCTCTTGGAATAATTTAGCACTACGGTGTTTTCCGGGAAAGCATGCATGTGGAGCAGGAGTGACATAAGGGGAGGTTTGGAGTGTCACCGCTAGCATAACAAGCAAGCTCACACATAACAAAAATAATTTCGATTTCGAGAAATTTCTCATTTTGCAAATAACTCTGGAACATAACTTCTACAAAAGACGTCCGTGACTGATTACTGCAATATTTACCTAGATTTTTAATTTAGGGCCACTTCTTCTACTGAGAGATAGAAAAATTTTGTTAGCTGAAACAGTCACATACCCATGTGAAGATACTGCAAAAAATAATAACAACAACAATTTTAATTTTGCTTAATTTTAATTTTAAGCAAAAATGCTTATAACAACAAAATGTTGTAGGAATAGAGCTAACAGTTTTAATAGAGTGCACTCTCAGGATACGATTTTAATCTGTTCCAGTGTTGGCATCGTTCAGTAAAAATATTGTATTGAGGGGAGTAGAAATCATAGTAATTAAAAAATGCGAACATCCCTTAGTAAAATCATCAAAATATTGTACAAGTAATTTACATAGTAAAAATTAGTAACAAAATAGTACACAGGTGTTAACCTTTGTAACTATAGTTACGCTCAGTAACTTTAGTATATTTAGACTACTTGTTGATTATGATCTGCATTAAAATGTAACGCTGCAATGTGCTATGTGCAGTAAAAGCTGTAGAGAGTAATTACCTTTAAGACAGACGTATGTATAACATAAACTTTGCATTCACTTTAAATAAGTTTAGCTTACTAACCATACACACTAAAACTAAGTTTTAGTGTGTATTTTCAATTATTTTATAGACCTTCAATTTTTAATCACTAAAATTTTATCACTTGTCAGCTTTCACTACCGTTTTCACTAAAACCTTTAGCAAACCTCATTAATTAAAACATTTTATAACCTAACTCAGCAAAAAACCCAAATGATGCAGTTCTTAAAAGAGTTCTGTTTAATGCATCAGAAAGCGAATTTTTGTTAGAAGGTTAAGAGAAGTTGTCCGACCACTGACTCTATGTTTAAAGAGATTGCAACTCCAATTTTCCTACTGGTTTTTAAGGGCAAATATTACTGTTTTTCACAAGAAAATAGATAAACTGAGGGCAATCGGCAATTTTGTTTTATTCATGCATTGTAAAAATGTTTTCGACAAGCAGAGTTTTGGCGTATTTGCTATTTTGAAGTACGTAATAAGCACACTGACTGCCAAATTTGAACTCGGGCAACATTTTTTGTTGAATTCGTATGGCGAGGCAAAAAAATTATTATGTTCTTTGCATAAGGTAGGAAAATTGTATAACAGGGTAATCTTATCCTGAATGTGCACTGTATTGTTTTGTCTTTTAGGAAGCTTACCTAGCAAACCAACTAATTGACTCATCACTCAAATCAACTTAAATTTGAAAAGGAAAAACAGAAGTATATTTACCAGTTGCCTGTTCAAGTACAACAAAAAAAATATTTGAACTTTAGGACAGATATCAGTTTATTATTGATAAATATCAAAGTAATAAAAACGAAGTAACTCAGATCAACTGTGTTTGTAGGTGTAGGCTCAAGGACCAAAGGAGAGTTAAGTAACATGTACAGCTTTGCGCCAAAAACAGAAAAACTCGAAATTGAATTGTTAACAAATAGTAAACAACATGCAGACATCCACAGTACAGCTGAAGAGTCATATGAAAGATTACGAGAAGCTGAAAAAATACCCTTAGACTTGCAGGATAAGGGTAAAATCTTATAGTCATTCTTTGATGTTTTTAATATTTTCATTGAAGTATTCATATTATTTAATTGTACTGTGAACTACAACCAACTACTACAACTACAGCAACTACAAGATACTCTGCATTGCCAATATCCTTGAAGTTATATCAATATCAATTATATGCATGCTGTTAAAATATAAAAAAGGCAACACTGAGTTTAACAACTATAGTCTAGTCAACTAACGGTATTTTTTACCAAAACCTTAATTATCATAAATATGTCTTAGCGGTTATTTTTAATGTATCAAGATAAGTGTGGCTGAGTGCTGAGTCAGTATTTTCAATGTACGATTAACTTTTAGCATCCATTATTTTTAGTTTTACACGTATAATTTTCTAAAATTATAAGAACGGTAAAAGTGTTTAACGCACTAGCTATCTGCTTATTAATATCATTTAACTGATTGGAATGAAACATTGAAAAATCTTTACACCCACTCACTTCAACACCATGTTATTAGTTAAAATATACAGCTTCTTTATAAATTAATAAACTATGTTCTTATGCAAGCAATAATAAAATAGCAATAATAAAATGACGTAATATGTCAAATATAAAATGGAAAAAATTAAAGTCATTTATGAGCAGAATTTTCTAAACTTTAATTTATGCAAAATGAGTCTTGTACGACATAAAAAAGATTCAGTTTTTAGAGCAGATAATAGCACTATCATGAGATGAATGTATTCAATTCGGTCATCATTTTGTTATCCTTTGCTATTATAGTGTTTTGCTCTTAAAAAGAAACCAACTTATTTTGTTACCTTGACACTAATTGGCTCGTAAGTATTTAGCACTGACTTACTTATGCTTCACCGTTCAGTCCTTAATAATTATTTGTTGATTTAAGTGTTGCATGTACAATCTACTGTACAAATATGAATATTTACAAGAATGTTTACTTACATTTATAGCAATTGCAAATTTATGGTAAAAAAACTTTGGCGCATTGAAATGTTAGCTTTATGGCTCAAAATTAAAAATAAAGTTTCTATTTCAGAGAAATTTTTTATTTTCTGGACATCCTCGAAAGTGGTCCGAATAAATGTAAAATATTTCTAAACTTTCAGTAGAAGGACAATTCTTCTTTTGATCGGTAAGGTTGTACTGTGAGTTGTGACAGTTGCATATCATGAGGGCTACTGCAAAAAATATCCATTGTATTTTTACGCAAGTGTTGATAACAACAAAACTTTGTGTGAAAAGAGCTTACAGTTTTAATATTCACTGTCTTTAGGAATTGCTTACCTAGCAAATCAACTAATTGATTCATAGCCCAAAACCAAAACTGAGAAAAAAGAAAAAACTTTACTAGTCTATAGGTTTATATGCTGGCTGAGAAAATACTCAGACTCCAGTACAGTTATTATTTAATTAACAATAAAGATCATAGTAATAGGAATAAAGTAACTCAGAATCACTGTGGTTGCAGACATCGTTTCAAGGAACACAAAGATTGGTGAATTAAAAATGCACAGATCGAATGTCAAATCTCTCACAATGAGTGCAGAACATGAAGTTAACAGTACAAGTGAAGAAAGTGTAGATGAAGAAGAGGAGGCAATTCCACAAAAACTGGAATTAGCTATTATAGAGTAAGTTGAAGTTACTTACCTTTTAATGCATGTCTTGACATGGTCAGTTATAGCCTTTCCCAGTTTTAACGTCACACTTGCTATCTAGACAACAACTAAAACGCTGATTTTATACATCTTACCATTTTCTTTAGGCTGCGTTTTCACTCCTCTATAATACAGGACTCATCATATGGTTTTTATAACTCCTATTTATCTCACACAAAAATATTTTTAAAGAGTATACTAAAAACATTTGTATTGTCTTGTTATGGAAACCATTAGAAAATCAGTTTCAGTATACTTTTAACAAATAAGATGACTTGTCAGATAGTGGTGAGTCAAATAAAGTGCATAGCACTTATTACCTTTAACAAACTACCGTCAGCATTTATTCAGATGAATGAACACATTAGAACTTGCTTAAAGCGGGAGCATGCTTCTGTTTTCTTTGCGTAAATTTTTTATGCTTCTGTTCTTTCTCAAGCATGTGTAAAACATATGACAGAGATGGCTTCAACAAATAGAGCAAATTCGCTTTAATAATAGTTGTCTCTCAATGGACGATAAAAAAATTATGTGAGTACAAATGCTAGTGGAGCACTGCAATAAGCGGTAGCTACAATAGCCTCGTTTGCTAAAGCCCTTTATTTGGAGTTGCCCTTTCCCTAACAAAAATTGCTTAGTTATGTATTATGTAGAACTTGATTGATTCAATGTTCACCCAAATGTACAGCTAACCTGCTTAGTAATAAAGTGGCTAAAATGTTGTTTGGTTTTAATTTGGCGTAAAGTGTTACATTGAAGGATTCTAACAAAAGCTTGTGAATAATAAAATGAGACCGAGGTGTGAGCTAGTAAATGTTCATCATTCTTTGATGTCTATCAACAACAATAATTTCTTAACTGAATGTAGTGCAGATGAATGATTTTAGCTGTAAAAGTCTTAAGGTTACTTGTTACCCAATAATTTTTTAAAGCCTTTTAAAGTTTAGCCATCTTCCACATATTGTATACTCTTTTTGCGGTTATCACTTGCAGACTGTGTAAAAGCAAAGGCATTGCTAAATATGCTCTTCTTCAAAACCCAACTAACTTGAAGAATATTGCTATTGTGGGAAACACGGTGAATGAGCTTGAAAAAGACCTATTCAAGGTGGAGAATGAGTTTCCTGGCTACTCCCTGTTTGTTGTGAAAAGAGACAGTCGTGTTCATACCAAACAATTTATAAAAGTGGAGAGATTCGGTATCGAGCGAGATGCAACTTGTGAGCTCATTATTCAAGCTTTACTACCTAGAAGTGATGCTGAGGTGAGGACTCTCATGTAAATTTGTGAAATAACTACACTGCATATTTACCTGAGGTTAATACTAACTATCGCTTTATTATTACAAAAAGATAAACCGGAAAACTGGTCGTATTCTGTACTAAATTTGTACTAAAATATATTAGTTGTAATGTCTTATTTTTTACCTCTAAAATGATTTGTTAAATTGAAATCTAGTCTTGAAAGGTTTAGATATAAATGTGAAATAATTAGCTTTTTTGCTCCAACTACAATAAAAGATGATTTGGTAATGGTACAATTAATACGAACTGGGAAAACAAAATAAAACTCCTGAATATGTAGAAGTAATAATAACAATTCCTGCATAGAAGTGTGTGTATTAAAAAAAGTTACTGTTCCACTAGAAGCTATCCATCAAAACTTTTAATACGATAATACAGAGAAAATATGATTGTCCACGCAAGAATAATTGGCCTTGACCTCAAATGTAGTAATCAAACCTTACAAAAATATTTCTCAACATGACATCGCATTGCATAGCTGCATCGATAAAATAATCAGCGTGCGCTATAGCCATAGCTGGAATGACAAATCCACAGACATACCTTGAGAAATATATATATAGACTGGTCAACATTAAAATTTTAAATGGCATGTCAGCTCTTCTTGTTAGGTTTTATGTAATACACTTCCCCAAACAGTGTGACCTCCAGTGTTTGATACTGCTGTCTCCTTCAATCCAGTCAGACTTATAGGCTTATTTGTTTTTTGTTTATTATGATGTATTGTATGACAGGTGCAACTTATACTCCAGTGTGACTCGTAGTCCAAAAATATGGTAATCAGTTTCATACTCAAGTTTTGTGAAACATTCTATTGATAACTTATGTGTGCTTGTTTGCAGACATTCTTTGCAGTAGCACCAGCTCACATGATGTTTACCAGAAAAAGGAATCAAAGGCTAATGGCAGCTAATAGCATGGCCGCTGTGATGAGAGTAGCGGAACAAG
Organism: Watersipora subatra; assembly: GCF_963576615.1. Taxonomy (NCBI): domain Eukaryota; kingdom Metazoa; phylum Bryozoa; class Gymnolaemata; order Cheilostomatida; family Watersiporidae; genus Watersipora; species Watersipora subatra. The sequence continues at coordinate 18,859,656 of NC_088710.1, forward strand.
TATATCGTGCCAGGAAGGTCTACCAGATCCAGTTAGAGTCATTCCGACAAGAGAGACAAGACACAGAACTGTTTGAAGGAGAAACCCCGATGGTTGTAAATGTTCATCCTTCTCTGATAGGTTACAGGTACCACTATGAAGGTGAAGAAAATGAGGAAGTGGATGAAGATGAAGCTGACGTGATGGAGCCGCAAGAGCAAGCTCTACCATTAGAAGAAAGATTATGCCTAATGGATGTGGTCCTGCTTCAGTTTGTGAGTGCAAATCCAGAAGAGATCCGACAGCGACTACAAACTTATCGAGAGACTCCAATAGGGCGACTGGTAAAGATCACGACCTGGAACAAGCTCGTAAAATACAATCGACCTGCAGAAAGAGTGATAAACATAGTTGTAAAGAACTTCGCTGGCCAACTCTGCAACAATCTTCACACAGTTCGATATCAAAGGAATGAAGGCATAGCTCACCATCTGCTGTTTACGTTAAATGATGGGTAAGACATGGTTTTATTTGACAGAGTTGTTCTATAAAAAAATTTTGCATTGGAAGAGCCTCACATATTCTTTGTTTGACTTTTTTTACAATTGCAAAAGGAGGCCTGCTTAAAACTGAGGGAAACATTTTTGTGAAAATAATAGAAGTTTAAGCATTCTTTTTAACTTTTTAAACAGCAAAATAATTGATGATTTGCTGAAAAATGTGTCTACGAACTATGCTCTTACCTTTGCTCATCAACTGACTTCAACTTATTTCCTCCACTAGCTGTTTTTTGTTGACAGAGAGCTGACTAGCGGTGACTCGGGCAGCATTGTCTACAAAGTGAGGCATGATGGAGAACGCTACCCATTGGGCATGCTCGTAGGAAAATTTGTTGATGGTATATTTGATAACAAGTACTACAAAGCTGTCATCTTAAGCCAGGCCCTTCAGTATTTTCAGATACGATGCAAACTCAGAAATCTGACTCTCTATTTTATTCCTATGGCAGAAAGTAACTTCACTACTTCTGATGAATCGGATGACGAACTTGATGAAATAATTGGTTAAAGGGATTCAGTGGATGTGTTATCCACCATATAGACTGGTATAGCATTTAATCTTCAACCTAAAGTTTGCTTCGCTGACACATAATATTTATCCTTAGAACTTAAACTAATTTAAAGCTAGTTTTGAATGTTATTTCCATGGTACACATACATGTTGTTCTCGCACAATGGCTGGTTACTTTCTGAAAATCCTGACATCAAACTATTCTATCATTAAGCAATTCAGTTATTAAATGAACCCAATAAATTTCCTCTGGGGCCTCTATTGTATATGGATAGACTATTTACACTGTATGTGCTCGCCTTTTTTGTCACCTTCTATTGGCTTCTTCTGAGTTAGTTCTAAACTTTTAGCAAGTAAGTAAATTTTTAACTTCTCATTTAACTTATGCTTGTGCTTGTAAGCAAATCTGAGGCTACAAAAGAGTGCAGTGCAGTGTTGCTACATATTTTTAGATATTCCTAGTTCACTTTCTTGACATTTGTCTTAAAATTTATTATTTGTATGTTTTACATGTCTTTTTTTTCATAATGCTTTAATTACAGCAGATATTACCCAAAAACCCTACACTGTCCGCGCATAAAAACAATGGCTTGCTTGCATATGTAATATCTATTTATTTATTGTTCCTTTGGTATTTCAAAAAAAACTTTTGCTTTCTAACACAATTTACTATCTTTAACATAGATATTTATATAAAATATACAATCATCCAACTATCTTAAGTGTGGTGTCTGCCAGTTCATTATTTTTTTGAAATTGAGTGATTTCAACAAGACTCCAATTCATCACTAATTACTTTGGTAACCTGGCACTCTCAACACCTTTACCAAGCAACTGTGTTTAAGAACTTCTACATGTAAATAATTGCGCAACTCTTTATTATCTTTACGATATCTGCACACTAGATGATATTTCACCTTTGCTTGCTAGACTAAAAGTTTGCTAGTAAGAGAAAAGGATATTTCAAGGCCAACTATGGGTCTCTTGTTATTCAAAATTAACTTCATAGTTTGCACTAACTTGACATTTTACATCAACACTTTCAAGCTTAATCTTCTATATACAAGTTTTCATCAAATATGAAAGCACTTAGACTAGTGAAATCTTTTAAACATTTTTAAACTCTGAGCTTTTAGCGTGCAATAAAGTAAACAAGTAAAATATTGTTAATAGCTTTTATTCCACGCTATCAAAAAGTGATATTTTTAGATAACAAAAAAATATAATGATTTCAATATGCAATATCTGATAGAATGTGTACATTCGTTATGAATATAAAAATAAAGTTTTCTGGTGTAAATATATTGTTGCTCAAGAGAAGATTTTTAGGTTTGTTGCCGCTTAGGTCTATGCTAGGGCAGACAGCATTACACACAATGCCACACCACAGGTTTTCTACCGCCGAGTGGATTTAGGCCGAACCGTCTCGCTATTGTGGTCACGCCTCTTAGAGCAAAGGAAATAAACATTCGTTGGTCTGGGTTTACATGGGACGGGAAAGAGCCTGATAGAAAGGTGATTACCTGGTTGGTACAACCAATCAATGTAGCTTTAGCCATCAGCCTTGATCATACAAAAGCTTCATTATTTAAAAGTAGCTTACCAAATAAACAATAATTAGAAATTGTCTCTTCTTGTGGTAACCGGGAAGATAACTTAGATTAAATCGAGTGTACAAATTTTGGTCCATGGTGGGCTATATGATAGAAAACAACAAATACAAGTTGTATTATTTTGCATTTTCTAATGAACAGTGCACATGTACAGTAACATTTAGCTTCATGACTATCGGAAGGCTTATAGTGTGCTGCCTCAATCATGGATTCTAAAAAGAGTAGAGCTAACTGAAATGGCAAACACATGATTGAACTAATAAAAACACCAAGGAAACTTGCAACACTGAGCTAGAATAATTCAGTAAAGATATTGCAGATGTAGATATAAAAAGAGGAATCTTTTAAGAAATCTCATGATCTCCCCTCCTGTTCGTGACTTCACCTATCCCTCTTCCATTCCTATTGAGGGGAGCTACTTAAGGGTACAAGCTCTGAGAAAGCAGAAAGGTTAACGACCTCTTATACATGAATGATCCAAAGCTCAATAGAAAGTTTAAAGCAGAACCAGAGGCCCTTGTAAACATACATGTAGTTAGAGTGTTTTTAAATAATTTGTGTGTGAAGTTTGAACTGCAAAATTGTGCCACATCAGTAATGAGGACAGAAGAGAAAGGAAGATAGATAATTTACGCAACTGTATACAGGAAGGACAGGTGTTGCAAGAACTAGGAGATGGATTCTATTAGTGCCTAGCAGTACCGGTAGTGGCAACAGTGCGCTCTACAGCTGAAATAGTTTATCGGACTATTGAGGAGTTGAAAGAAATTGATAAGAAGACAAGAAAACTGATGATGATGTCTCAGGCACTTTACTCAAAAGCAGATGCAGACAGACCGCACATTAAAAGAGACGTACGAGGAAGAATAATTGTTTCAATTGAAGATAACATGAAGAGCAAGGATTGCAGTTTGTCAGACTACATAAATAGAATTAGTAGGAAATCCGATTCAGTTTTAGATGAGCTTTGGAAAGACTAGACCACAGGATAACAGACAAAAGGAAATAACACATAAAAGATTGATGGAGGGAAGAAAGAGAGTATTCATGTCAGTAGCTTCAAAATATAGAGGAAACAGACACTCACTTTGGAGTTGGTTAAAAACTGGACGACTGAAGAAAGAAACTAGATTAGTTTTAGCTGGTTAAGATCAAGCGCTCCCCACAAGAAACTACAAAGTAAACACCATGAATAAATGAGCAGCAATAAATGTAGAATGTGTGGTGAGGAAGAGGGAATGGTGATGCACCTTCTGAGTGATTGTGAGAATTTAGCACTAGGAGAATATAAAAAGAGACACCACCTTGTTGCTTCAATCATTCACTATATGTTGTGCGATACCTATGGAATTGCAAAAAGCAAGAATTGGGTTGATCCGAAAGCTGAGTCAGCATCGGAAAAATGAAAATGTAAATATCTTATTGGTTTTCAACATACGCATATACAGGGTCACAGAGGCCAAGAGGCCTGATATCGTGGTACTGAAAAAGCTGAGGTCGAAAACACCGATTGTAGATATTGCTGTCTCCGGTGATATCCGAGTGAAAGAGAAAGAGTGGAAAAAGATTAGGAAATACCAGAACCTGGCATTGAAAGTAGCCCAGGTGTGGAAACAACAGCACAAGTTATTCCCATCCTAGTAGGAGCTTTTGGAGCCAAACATCTGGTGGCTGATTGGTTAGCTTTACTGAGAGTTGATGGGAAGAAATACGCGCTACTACAACGGAAAGCCTCATCAAAATTGGCTAGCATCACCAAGGAGGTCCTGTCTACTTCAGACTAGTTAAACGAAATTATTGACAGAAAGCAACAACGGCCTAAGCTGTGATAAAACCAATAATAATAATAATGATAGAGTTGGAAAGCCTAATACAGTCAGTTTAGATATTTCCATATAATGTAAAAATGAGGTTTGGATTACATAAGAGTAGCGCATTGAAAATGAAAAGCTGTAAAGAGGATGATGCAGGAATAAAGCTGTTTGAATGAAATAATGAATGACCTAGGAGACAATGGCTATAAATATCTTGGAGTGGTAGACGCTTGCAAAATAAAACACATAATATGAAATAAGTAATGAAATAATACAGAAGAAGACTTACATTAACTCTTACATTGCCATCGATGTAAAGATTTAACTTTGGCTTACTGCCAGCGTTTTTACTGAAAATTGCCGATTTGGCTGCGTGAAAGGTGTACAATTTTTTTTCATTTTAAACCCTATCGAGAACATTTGTTATATATCGTTGTTGAAGCCAGTGTTGATTAGCCACTTGCAAGTGGTTCTGCGTAAAACTTTTCTCATACTGAATATGTAACAGCTCTCATGCACAATTAATTGTTGCAAGCAAGGTGAGAATACTGAGATAACTAAAGAAAACAAAATTGTACTGAAAACAGAAAGGAAAGTGTTGAGGACGGTTCAAACAATTACGGGAGTATTTTTAATTTATTGGCTATCGTGTTTTCTAGTTGCTCTCATCTATTTATATATATAATATATATATTATATATATTATATATATCTACTATATAAACGGCAATCGTTGTCTGTCTATCTGTCGGTGAGATCGAGTGTCCGCCTTATAGTGTACTGCACTTTTCAGAATATTAGCCGCTACTAGGTATCCAGGGGGCATTAACGGGAATCTCTGGTTAGAACACGCCTCTATTATACAAAACTTATTTATCTTTTGCCATTTTCAAAAATGATTTATTAATTACCACTCTACGGTTTTCTTCTAGTTTCATGACATGCGATGCTTTTTTGTCCTCGACGTATTAGGGCTAATTTGTTTTCGGCAAAACGATATCGATAATAGACTCTCTCGATATTAAATTTTGACGATTAAATTTTATTAACTCTTTGAAACACGATGCCATTTTTTTGAACCTCTATTTCTGGCTTTTCTTAAGGTTCAATTGCTAAATTGCTGTTAAGGTCACTACTTTTCACGCAAACACTAGTATTATCTCGAGTAGGAATAACATCTATAGATTCTCTCACCTTTGATCAAACAAAGACACAACAATAGTTTATTTTTACATAACATGTCGTCGTAGCAGTATCATTGTATTCAGAGATTTGATGGACAGCTGTTAGTGGAACTGGAACCTTTTTATACACACACTTCTATGCAAGAATTGTTATTATTAATTCAAAATATTCACACATTTTAATTTGTTTTCTCTGTTCGTATTAATTGTATCATTACCGAATCATCGCATATAGTAATCATAGCAAAACAGACTCAATTTAATTATTACTTGCTAATTATTTCACTGTTACATCTAAACCTTTTTATAGTTGTTTTATTTTTTAAATTTATTTGACCTGCATGAAACATTCTTCTCAAGATATGAAGTTTAAAAGTTGTTTGACAAAGTAAGTTTGAAAACCTTTACAGTTGTTTTAGGTAGAATGGCAAATGTTGTTATATGTTAAATACAAATCAGTTTTCTGTTCAGTTTTTTTATTACCCAGGCAACGCTGGGTTGTACAGCTAAATGTATTAGCTTACACATATTTCCTTTTAAACCTACCAATTAGTTTTTTGTAATTAATTTCACATTTTACAACAAACATTTGTAAGAATACTGTAAGATTTATCGCTTAAGATTGCAAGTATCAATTATTCTCCACTCTCTTATATTTACATACATTTACATACTTTGAGAAATATATATAGAAGATATATAAATTCAAATTCTCTTATTGCATTTATAAACTTCTTATGACTTTTGAATTTATAATATAAGTTTTTTAAAGTTTGTTTCATAATTGTTATTATTTCAACTTGCATTCTTTTAAACATAAATTGAGTATCGTGTTTGAAGTTAAAACATTATTTATTTTCCTATCACTGCTATTTTTACTTGATTGTTTTTCAATCTTTATTATTAATATTCTTTTATTCAACCATTTTTGGCAGACATTGTTTTAATAAAATTTCAACTACAAAATACTATGATAGTCTGTCATATTTTTTAGAATCGTTGTATTCAAAGAATTGATGGATATTTTCTGGTGGGACAGTAACCTTTTACACCCACAAACTTCTACGCAAGAATTGTTATTATTAGTTCAACATATTCACAAATTTTATTTTGTTTTCTCAGTTTGTATTAACTGTAGCATTACCGTATCATCTTTTATTGTAATTGTTGCAAAACCGACTTAATTTAGCTATTACTTGCTAATTATTTGAAATTTACATCTAATCCCTTTTACAATTGTTTTATTTTTTTCATTTATTAGACAGGCAAAAAACCTTTTACTCATGATACGAAGTTTGAAAGTTACAGTTATTTGACAAAGTTTGATAAACTTTACAGTTGTTTTTATTTTCTCTTAAATTATTTCAACTACACAAAACACTTTTTACATGCTAGGTTACCTATCATGTTTTTTTCGTGTTACCTATGTAGTTTGAATGTTAGAATGGAAATTTTTGTTATATATGTTAAATACAAATAGATTTTCTATGCAAAAACTTTTTTTATTACCCGGGTACAAGTACAGTTTATGGTGTAAAATGTTGAAAAAATACTTTACCGAAGTTGTTTTCTCGCCTTGGAGCGGATTAAAATTTACATTATTTTATTTTAATGGGAAAATTGTTTTGGATCTCAAACATTTAGAACTGATTATGTTCGAGAACTGAGGTTCTACTATACGTTATCAAAAGATATAAGTCGGTGAAAGTTATGAAAAAGTTGTTAAACCTTCACAGTTGTTTTATTTTCTCTCTTAATTTATTTCAACTGCACAAAACACTTCTTTCATGATATGTAGTTTGAAAGTTAGAGTGGAAAATGTTGTTATATGTTAAATACAAATCAATTTTGTGTGCAAGGACTTTTTTACTACCCGGGCAACGCCGAGTAGCACAACTAGGCTTGGGGCTGTGGCGTCACTTGGAGATGCGCGGAAGACCTTTTTTGCCCCGAGTACAGCGTGAGTTTCCAGGCACAGCTTTCCGGATGAATGAGTTGGCAAGTACGAAGCGATTGATTGCAAAGCGATTTAGTGCTAGACAATTGATTGCGAGTGCGAGGCAATTGGTTGCGAGACGATTGGTTGCGAGTGCAAGGTGATTGATTGCAAGGCGAGTGCGAGGTGATTGATTGCAAGGCGATTGAAAGCGGGGCGATTGATTGCGAGGCGAGTGCGAGGCGATTGCAAAACCAGTGCGAGGCGATTGATTGCGAGGCGAATGATTGCAAGTGCGAACCGATTGATTGCAAAGCAAGTGCACAAGCACGATTGTCAACTGCTCGGCGGGTAAAGACTGGTCAGTTGAGGCGGGGGCTCAGCGGCAGAACTGTGCGATCGTCGACTGCAAATAAAGACGGGTATGAACGGATGCATGAATCTAGACACATGAATCTAGCAAATTTACTAAATTTTACGCGCATTTAGCTGTAGGACACATTGCAGATTTCTATGGTTCTCCCCAACATTGACATGTATATGTGTATACATACTCTGATCAGGAAAACAATTTCAGTAGACTGCATATTTGGAATTGTTTTACAATATGAAAGACCACTCTTAATAAACCTTATGCTGCACGGGAATCTGCTCCTGTAGGCGAGTAATGCAGCTAGTGTATATATAAAGATATACATATATATATATATATCTACCTATGTATATATAAAGATATATATATATATATATATATACCTATGTATATATAAAGATATATGCATATATATATACCTATGTATATATAAAGATATATACATATATATATGTGTATATATAAAGATATATAAAGATATATACATATATATATATATATATATATATATATAAATATATATATATATATATAAATTTGGTAAGAAATTATGTATGTATGTATGTATGTATGTATGTATGTATGTATGTATGTATGTATGTATACTTTTAGCCTATACTTTATTGTATATATATATATATATATATATAAGCCGAGCTTCACTAATTGCTATATGTGTTCAGTTATTCTTGAATTAGCCCTCTAACTTAGAAGCCAGCTTGCTTGGAAAGCCCATGAACTAACACCGAGAGCTTGTTGCATAAGCAACTAAGTCCCACTGCTAGAGAGAGAACAAAAACCACAAAGCAAAAAACTGCAAACCATAATGCCAAAAAATCGAGAACAAATAATTACATTCCTAATCTCAGTAAAGAACAGCTTGGTAACATTAATTTATTCCATTAATATATATACATACATATATATATATATATATATATACATATATATATTATATATATACATATGTATATATTTAGACAAAGTGGATATTGCAGTTTGTTAGAGTGCTCAAAAATGTTTAACTTATAGAGTGACGTTCCACTTATACATATTTTATATATGTATGTATGTATGTATGTATGTATGTATGTATGTATGTATGTATGTATGTATGTATGTATGTATGTATGTATGTATGTATGTATGTATGTATGTATGTATGTATGTATGTATGTATGTATGTATGTATGTATGTATGTATGTATGTATGTATGTATGTATGTATGTATGTATGTATGTATGTATGTATGTATGTATGTATGTATGTATGTATGTATGTATGTATGTATGTATGTATGTATGTATGTATGTATGTATGTATGTATGTATGTATGTATGTATGTATGTATGTATGTATGTATGTATGTATGTATGTATGTATGTATGTATGTATGTATGTATGTATGTATGTATGTATGTATGTATGTATGTATGTATGTATGTATGTATGTATGTATGTATGTATGTATGTATGTATGTATGTATGTATGTATGTATGTATGTATGTATGTATGTATGTATGTATGTATGTATGTATGTATGTATGTATGTATGTATGTATGTATGTATGTATGTATGTATGTATGTATGTATGTATGTATGTATGTATGTATGTATGTATGTATGTATGTATGTATGTATGTATGTATGTATGTATGTATGTATGTATGTATGTATGTATGTATGTATGTATGTATGTATGTATGTATGTATGTATGTATGTATGTATGTATGTATGTATGTATGTATGTATGTATGTATGTATGTATGTATGTATGTATGTAT